>NW_026700340.1:300000-515000 GCF_030435755.1 Ochotona princeps | reverse complement strand
CTAACCCTAACCCTAACCCCTAACCTCTAACCCTAACCCCTAAGCCCTAACCTCTAACCCTAACCACTGACCCCTAACTCTAACCCCTAACCTCGAACTCTAACCCTAACCCTAACCCTAACCCTAACCCTAACCCCTAACCCTAACCCCTAACCCTAACCCCTGACTCCTAACCCCAACCCCTAATCCTAACACTAACCCCTAAACCCTAACCCTATCCCTAACCCCTAACCCCTAACCCTAAACCCTAACCCCTAATCCTGACTCCTAACACCAACCCCTAACCCTAAACCCTAACCCTAACCCCTAAACCCTATCCCCTAACCCTGACTCCTAACCCCAACCCCTAACCCTAACCCCTAACACTAACCCTAACCCCTAACCCTAACCCCTAACCCCTAACCCTAACCCCTAACCCAACCCCTAACCCCTAACCCTGACTCCTAACCCCAACCCCTAACCCTAACCCCTAACCCTAACCCCTAACCCCTAACCCTAACCCCTAACCCAACCCCTAACCCCTAACCCTGACTCCTAACCCCAACCCCTAACCCTAACCCTAACCCTTATTCTAGCCCCTAACCCTAACCCCTTACCCTAAGCCCAGCAGCTCCCCCCCCCACCTCTTTCCTGGATATCTTTTCGAGTCTGGGACGTGACACGGCACACCTGAGCAGCTTGGTGGTTTAGTGCTGGACTAATTCGCAAGCAGCCCGGGCGGGAAAAGGCTGTGGGCAGCATTGTACTGCCCCAGGTGGGGCCAGCAGAAGCAGGTCATTACTCAACGTTGAGCCCAGCTTCCCCTGGTGAAACGAGTGTTCCTTTCTTTCTGAAGCAATGGGAAAAAGAAATGCATAAGTCAATGAAAAACTGAAATTTAAGTTGAAACAAGGTATTTTTAAGCGTTACGTTCTTCCATCAGTGGTTAAATAGTCTTGCCCTGCAGAGCCATTGAAGAGGAAATAGAAGGGCTAACCCTAACCCTAACCTTAACCCTCACCGTAACCCCTAACCCTCACCCTGACTCTGACCTGATGCTGATGTTGACCCTGACCTTGACCTTGACCCTGACCCTGACCCTGACCCCTGGCTGGAGCTATGGCTTAAGTGGCAAAGCCTCGGCCTTGCAGTGCCAGCATGTATTATGGGTGTGGTCTGTGTCCCAGCCGCACCTGTTTGCATCCAGCTCTCTGCTTATGGGCTTGGAAAGCAGTGGTGGATGGCCCAAAGACTCGAGAGGCTGCATCCACCTGGGAGACCCAGAAGAAGCTCCTGACTCCAGGCTTCAGATCAACTCAGCCTTGGCTGTGGCAGCCATTTGGGCAGTGAACTAGCACATGGCAGATCCTGCTTTCCCTTTCTTGCTTTCCCGCTCTCTCCCCCTCTGTCAATCTGCCTATTCCGTAAACATCAGTCTCTTATTTGTGTGTGTGTGTGTGTGTGTGTGTGTGTGAGTACAAAGAGGAATTAGCAACCTATCAGCTGTGGGTCTGGCGCCGTTGCTCAAAAGGCTAATAATCTTCCACCCTAAGCGACAGCATCCAACAGGGATGCTGCCTCAAGGCTTGGCCGCTCTAACTCCCATCTAGTTCCCTGCTTAGAGACTGGGGAAGTGGCAGAGGATGGCCCATGTCCTTGAGTCCCTGCCCCCGACCCCCCAAGGTTGACCCGAACCAGCTCCTGGCCTGTGGCTTCAGATTGCCTCAGCTCGGTCCATGGCAGCCATCTGGGGCGTGAACAGCAGACGCAAGATCTTTCTCTCGCCATCCCGTCTTCTCTGTGAAAACTGCAGTTCCCATAACGGGAAACAGGTTCTAGAAAAGAATTCTAATTGCATCCTAGCATATCTTGCTGTTTGTCTGTTTGTTGAGTGATTTTTGAACAAATATTGTCCTCGTTTCTTTGTACACGCAAAGTGCTGGCATCACTACGGCATGGGACGATGGCCTTTGGACACATATACAGAACATTTTCTAGGCTTCAGAGATGATGGAATCTGTGCAATAGCAGGATTTGGGAGCACTCTGGGCTGTTGCTGCCTCTTAGCACCTGGCAGCTTAACCCAGAGGCTGTGGAGGCAGTTCAGCCCCATGTCATTCACAGCAGTCTGGGAAGTGCAAGGCAGGGTTTGGGGCTCCACAGAGCACTGGGGTGAGTAGGGACACACAGGCTCTGCCTTGGGGGCACGGCAAGAGCCGAACCATGCCCACAATCTCCCGCTCTCTCTTCAGGTCCCTCCAGAGTCCACTGCTTCTACCCAAACCGGAACCAGATGTGGCTGCTCGAGGGAACCCCGGTGTTTCCTGGGAGACATCGTGTGTCTCTGCCTCCCCAATCTGGTGCATTCCACGGGAGCAAAATTGTGGTGGACAACCTATCTCACAGTCCTACAGGTCTGCACCGATGCAACAACCTCTCGAGTGCTGCCCACACCCTGTACCCCTCGCTTGCCAGCCTCTGCAGGAGGCCGGTGCTCCGGCATAATGGTCAAGTGGTCACTGGCAGAGCTGGCATCCAATGCCGGCTGCGCCGGAAGACTTGGGAGAATGTCCTTACTCGCGGGATGCATGAGAGGTAGGATTTCACTCAGAGAGACGATCACAGGGCACAAAGCCTTTGTACGGGCACACCCATGCATTTCACTTGGGCACTACCCTGCCGCCAAGACATACATGCGAAAGGCTCTTGGAGTGAAATGCCTGGGACACCAGGAGCGGCATCTTGGCATGATAGCTCTTCCTCTTGGGAGCTCTGGCCGGGCCCTGCTTCAAAGAGTTCGAGCCCAAAGTACAGCCCTCGTGACCCCCAAAGCTTCATTGGGAGACCCGTGCAGATGAGCTGCTCAGATTTCTAGCTGTGCTAGGTGTCACACTAGGTGTCCTGCAAACAACTGCATAGCGTCCTCACCTTCGTGGAAAAGCCATTCTTCCCAGTGGGCTTGCACCGGACAAAGAATGACAACCAACAGGATTCAAAGAAGCCATTGTCCCCATCAGCTCTGAACACTGTGTGAGGTCCCCGCGGTGCTCCTGCCGAACACCTGAGGGCGCTGTGATTGCGCAGGCACAGCCTGCTGCTTGCAGCTTTCCCCTAGCCCAAGTTCACATTCCCTTCCCTTTGGCATCTCACTCCTGGTCAGTGTCCTCGGAAGAGGATGAGACCTGGAGATCCTCATAGAGCACGCTGAGTGGGGATTTGGAGCAGGATCCCACTCTGTCATCTGCAACGGGGGTCTTGAGTGGTCGAGGAACGGCCTCCTCAGGAGGCTGGGAGGAGGGAGTGCTGATGATTGTGCAGCTCCACCGGTTGCCGTGAACTCTGCTGAGGAGCATCTTGAGGGACTGCAGGTGAGGGGCAGAGCCAGGACTTGGGGGATGGGAGCCAGTGCAGTCCGGGGAAGGCTTCAGCTGAGGTCTGTTGCTTGGAGGCTGCTGATGAGCGCTGAGCTCTGGATTTGGTGAGCTCTGGGTCACATGCCATGATGGTTTCCTTGCAACTCCTGCTGTAGCTGGCAGTGGCAGTGGCCGTGGCTGTGGCAGTGGCTGTTGTGTTTGGAGAGTCACCGGCTCTCTGGTCTGACTGGCATTCTGTGATGCAGGGACAGCAGCAGCGAGCCTTGGCCTCTTGGCGCCCGTCTGCCAAGAAGCTCTGGGCCAATGGGCAGATCTCTTGCCTGGAATGATGCTGCCGAGAGTGGAGCGTGGACACATTCTGCGTGCGGGACCCTGCGGCTTGGCCTGTGTCCACCCCTCAGGACACCTGACTGGTGCATGAGATTGGATGCTTTGAGGTTGGCCTTGCATCCTGGAGGCCTCTTGGGGAAGAGGAGACGCAGGGACTGCAGACCTCTCTTCTGCCTGAGCTTGGAGAAGAGGATTCATGCCGGTTGTCTTCTTGGTTGTGTGCACGGGCCGCGGCCTACTGGGTGTCCTCAGAAGCTTTTCAGAGGAGTCAGTCGCATTCTCACAGTGGTGTTGCTGTCTTGCTTGGGCTTTGGTGAGACATGTCTGGAGGGGAGTTCTGCGATGCTTCTCTTGTCGCCTGTGTCCCTCCTTGTCTTGTACTGTCTTGGTAAAGGGCCCGGAATCCTTGGACTGCTGGATCTTCTGTGGCCCCAGGTTCTCTTCATTGGACTTCAAGGGATACAGGGCTAGGGTCCCATCCCAGCGCTTGATGGGGCACCTCCTGCTGCTGGCCATGTGACCGAAGGCGCCACAGTTCTTGCACTTCACCCTGGGGTCCTCCTCCTCTGCTGGAGGAACTCTGGGCCCAGCTGCGACCATACGCTGCTTGCCCATCTTCTGAGATGTCAGTGCTCTGTGGGTCTGGGGCTGTGTCTTCTGCATCGACAGCCACCGCTCCACCTGCATGTTCTGAAGGACTTTCTGTCTGGTGCAAAGTAGTGTGCTTCTCCAGAGGCACAAAAATGCTGCTGGATGATGCTTGACAAACCGCCGTGGAGAGTGCAGGTTCCCAGCAGAGCACCAGCAAGGCAGAGAGGGAAGGGCGGAGGCCTTATATAGGGCCCTACAATGGGAGTAGCATACAGCCTGTTCATCTGAGCATCACAAATCCAGTCAAGCTTCATCAGATTCTCTCTGAGCAAAAGAAGGCATCCTCCTTGGGTCGCTAGCAATTTGAGCACACCCTGCCATATTTCTCTCACCAAACTTCACCATTGCATTTTGGAAACTTTGCTCTGCAATGTGCCTTTCCTTTTCTTCTTTGTGTCCCTCTGCTCTGCTAGGGAGGCAGTTTCACTATTTTGGAGTGTGTGTGTGTCTGTGTGTGTGTGTGTGTGTTTGAAGAGTGTTTGGAGATATGAAAGTTTGACAAGGTATTTTTAAGCGTTACGTTCTTCCATCAGTGGTTAAATAGTCTTGCCCTGCAGAGCCATTGAAGAGGAAATAGAAGGGCTAACCCTAACCCTAACCTTAACCCTCACCGTAACCCCTAACCCTCACCCTGACTCTGACCTGATGCTGATGTTGACCCTGACCTTGACCCTGACCCTGACCCTGACCCTGACCCCTGGCTGGAGCTATGGCTTAAGTGGCAAAGCCTCGGCCTTGCAGTGCCAGCATGTATTATGGGTGTGGTCTGTGTCCCAGCCGCACCTGTTTGCATCCAGCTCTCTGCTTATGGGCTTGGAAAGCAGTGGTGGATGGCCCAAAGACTCGAGAGGCTGCATCCACCTGGGAGACCCAGAAGAAGCTCCTGACTCCAGGCTTCAGATCAACTCAGCCTTGGCTGTGGCAGCCATTTGGGCAGTGAACTAGCACATGGCAGATCCTGCTTTCCCTTTCTTGCTTTCCCGCTCTCTCCCCCTCTGTCAATCTGCCTATTCCGTAAACATCAGTCTCTTATTTGTGTGTGTGTGTGTGTGTGCGTGTGCATGTGTGCGTGTGTGTGTGTGTGTGTGAGTACAAAGAGGAATTAGCAACCTATCAGCTGTGGGTCTGGCGCCGTTGCTCAAAAGGCTAATAATCTTCCACCCTAAGCGACAGCATCCAACAGGGATGCTGCCTCAAGGCTTGGCCGCTCTAACTCCCATCTAGTTCCCTGCTTAGAGACTGGGGAAGTGGCAGAGGATGGCCCATGTCCTTGAGTCCCTGCCCCCGACCCCCCAAGGTTGACCCGAACCAGCTCCTGGCCTGTGGCTTCAGATTGCCTCAGCTCGGTCCATGGCAGCCATCTGGGGCGTGAACAGCAGACGCAAGATCTTTCTCTCGCCATCCCGTCTTCTCTGTGAAAACTGCAGTTCCCATAACGGGAAACAGGTTCTAGAAAAGAATTCTAATTGCATCCTAGCATATCTTGCTGTTTGTCTGTTTGTTGAGTGATTTTTGAACAAATATTGTCCTCGTTTCTTTGTACACGCAAAGTGCTGGCATCACTACGGCATGGGACGATGGCCTTTGGACACATATACAGAACATTTTCTAGGCTTCAGAGATGATGGAATCTGTGCAATAGCAGGATTCGGGAGCACTCTGGGCTGTTGCTGCCTCTTAGCACCTGGCAGCTTAACCCAGAGGCTGTGGAGGCAGTTCAGCCCCATGTCATTCACAGCAGTCTGGGAAGTGCAAGGCAGGGTTTGGGGCTCCACAGAGCACTGGGGTGAGTAGGGACACACAGGCTCTGCCTTGGGGGCACGGCAAGAGCCGAACCATGCCCACAATCTCCCGCTCTCTCTTCAGGTCCCTCCAGAGTCCACTGCTTCTACCCAAACCGGAACCAGATGTGGCTGCTCGAGGGAACCCCGGTGTTTCCTGGGAGACATCGTGTGTCTCTGCCTCCCCAATCTGGTGCATTCCACAGGAGCAAAATTGTGGTGGACAACCTATCTCACAGTCCTACAGGTCTGCACCGATGCAACAGCCTCTCGAGTGCTGCCCACACCCTGTGCCCCTCGCTTGCCAGCCTCTGCAGGAGGCCGGTGCTCCGGCATAATGGTCAAGTGGTCACTGGCAGAGCTGGCATCCAATGCCGGCTGCGCCGGAAGACTTGGGAGAATGTCCTTACTCGCGGGATGCATGAGAGGTAGGATTTCACTCAGAGAGACGATCACAGGGCACAAAGCCTTTGTACGGGCACACCCATGCATTTCACTTGGGCACTACCCTGCCGCCAAGACATACATGCGAAAGGCTCTTGGAGTGAAATGCCTGGGACACCAGGAGCGGCATCTTGGCATGATAGCTCTTCCTCTTGGGAGCTCTGGCCGGGCCCTGCTTCAAAGAGTTCGAGCCCAAAGTACAGCCCTCGTGACCCCCAAAGCTTCATTGGGAGACCCGTGCAGATGAGCTGCTCAGATTTCTAGCTGTGCTAGGTGTCACACTAGGTGTCCTGCAAACAACTGCATAGCGTCCTCACCTTCGTGGAAAAGCCATTCTTCCCAGTGGGCTTGCACCGGACAAAGAATGACAACCAACAGGATTCAAAGAAGCCATTGTCCCCATCAGCTCTGAACACTGTGTGAGGTCCCCGCGGTGCTCCTGCCGAACACCTGAGGGCGCTGTGATTGCGCAGGCACAGCCTGCTGCTTGCAGCTTTCCCCTAGCCCAAGTTCACATTCCCTTCCCTTTGGCATCTCACTCCTGGTCAGTGTCCTCGGAAGAGGATGAGACCTGGAGATCCTCATAGAGCACGCTGAGTGGGGATTTGGAGCAGGATCCCACTCTGTCATCTGCAACGGGGGTCTTGAGTGGTCGAGGAACGGCCTCCTCAGGAGGCTGGGAGGAGGGAGTGCTGATGATTGTGCAGCTCCACCGGTTGCCGTGAACTCTGCTGAGGAGCATCTTGAGGGACTGCAGGTGAGGGGCAGAGCCAGGACTTGGGGGATGGGAGCCAGTGCAGTCCGGGGAAGGCTTCAGCTGAGGTCTGTTGCTTGGAGGCTGCTGATGAGCGCTGAGCTCTGGATTTGGTGAGCTCTGGGTCACATGCCATGATGGTTTCCTTGCAACTCCTGCTGTAGCTGGCAGTGGCAGTGGCCGTGGCTGTGGCAGTGGCTGTTGTGTTTGGAGAGTCACCGGCTCTCTGGTCTGACTGGCATTCTGTGATGCAGGGACAGCAGCAGCGAGCCTTGGCCTCTTGGCGCCCGTCTGCCAAGAAGCTCTGGGCCAATGGGCAGATCTCTTGCCTGGAATGATGCTGCCGAGAGTGGAGCGTGGACACATTCTGCGTGCGGGACCCTGCGGCTTGGCCTGTGTCCACCCCTCAGGACACCTGACTGGTGCATGAGATTGGATGCTTTGAGGTCGGCCTTGCATCCTGGAGGCCTCTTGGGGAAGAGGAGACGCAGGGACTGCAGACCTCTCTTCTGCCTGAGCTTGGAGAAGAGGATTCATGCCGGTTGTCTTCTTGGTTGTGTGCACGGGCCGCGGCCTACTGGGTGTCCTCAGAAGCTTTTCAGAGGAGTCAGTCGCATTCTCACAGTGGTGTTGCTGTCTTGCTTGGGCTTTGGTGAGACATGTCTGGAGGGGAGTTCTGCGATGCTTCTCTTGTCGCCTGTGTCCCTCCTTGTCTTGTACTGTCTTGGTAAAGGGCCCGGAATCCTTGGACTGCTGGATCTTCTGTGGCCCCAGGTTCTCTTCATTGGACTTCAAGGGATACAGGGCTAGGGTCCCATCCCAGCGCTTGATGGGGCACCTCCTGCTGCTGGCCATGTGACCGAAGGCGCCACAGTTCTTGCACTTCACCCTGGGGTCCTCCTCCTCTGCTGGAGGAACTCTGGGCCCAGCTGCGACCATACGCTGCTTGCCCATCTTCTGAGATGTCAGTGCTCTGTGGGTCTGGGGCTGTGTCTTCTGCATCGACAGCCACCGCTCCACCTGCATGTTCTGAAGGACTTTCTGTCTGGTGCAAAGTAGTGTGCTTCTCCAGAGGCACAAAAATGCTGCTGGATGATGCTTGACAAACCGCCGTGGAGAGTGCAGGTTCCCAGCAGAGCACCAGCAAGGCAGAGAGGGAAGGGCGGAGGCCTTATATAGGGCCCTACAATGGGAGTAGCATACAGCCTGTTCATCTGAGCATCACAAATCCAGTCAAGCTTCATCAGATTCTCTCTGAGCAAAAGAAGGCATCCTCCTTGGGTCGCTAGCAATTTGAGCACACCCTGCCATATTTCTCTCACCAAACTTCACCATTGCATTTTGGAAACTTTGCTCTGCAATGTGCCTTTCCTTTTCTTCTTTGTGTCCCTCTGCTCTGCTAGGGAGGCAGTTTCACTATTTTGGAGTGTGTGTGTGTCTGTGTGTGTGTGTGTGTGTTTGAAGAGTGTTTGGAGATATGAAAGTTTGACAAGGTATTTTTAAGCGTTACGTTCTTCCATCAGTGGTTAAATAGTCTTGCCCTGCAGAGCCATTGAAGAGGAAATAGAAGGGCTAACCCTAACCCTAACCTTAACCCTCACCGTAACCCCTAACCCTCACCCTGACTCTGACCTGATGCTGATGTTGACCCTGACCTTGACCCTGACCCTGACCCTGACCCTGACCCCTGGCTGGAGCTATGGCTTAAGTGGCAAAGCCTCGGCCTTGCAGTGCCAGCATGTATTATGGGTGTGGTCTGTGTCCCAGCCGCACCTGTTTGCATCCAGCTCTCTGCTTATGGGCTTGGAAAGCAGTGGTGGATGGCCCAAAGACTCGAGAGGCTGCATCCACCTGGGAGACCCAGAAGAAGCTCCTGACTCCAGGCTTCAGATCAACTCAGCCTTGGCTGTGGCAGCCATTTGGGCAGTGAACTAGCACATGGCAGATCCTGCTTTCCCTTTCTTGCTTTCCCGCTCTCTCCCCCTCTGTCAATCTGCCTATTCCGTAAACATCAGTCTCTTATTTGTGTGTGTGTGTGTGTGTGTGCGTGTGCATGTGTGCGTGTGTGTGTGTGTGTGTGAGTACAAAGAGGAATTAGCAACCTATCAGCTGTGGGTCTGGCGCCGTTGCTCAAAAGGCTAATAATCTTCCACCCTAAGCGACAGCATCCAACAGGGATGCTGCCTCAAGGCTTGGCCGCTCTAACTCCCATCTAGTTCCCTGCTTAGAGACTGGGGAAGTGGCAGAGGATGGCCCATGTCCTTGAGTCCCTGCCCCCGACCCCCCAAGGTTGACCCGAACCAGCTCCTGGCCTGTGGCTTCAGATTGCCTCAGCTCGGTCCATGGCAGCCATCTGGGGCGTGAACAGCAGACGCAAGATCTTTCTCTCGCCATCCCGTCTTCTCTGTGAAAACTGCAGTTCCCATAACGGGAAACAGGTTCTAGAAAAGAATTCTAATTGCATCCTAGCATATCTTGCTGTTTGTCTGTTTGTTGAGTGATTTTTGAACAAATATTGTCCTCGTTTCTTTGTACACGCAAAGTGCTGGCATCACTACGGCATGGGACGATGGCCTTTGGACACATATACAGAACATTTTCTAGGCTTCAGAGATGATGGAATCTGTGCAATAGCAGGATTTGGGAGCACTCTGGGCTGTTGCTGCCTCTTAGCACCTGCCAGCTTAACCCAGAGGCTGTGGAGGCAGTTCAGCCCCATGTCATTCACAGCAGTCTGGGAAGTGCAAGGCAGGGTTTGGGGCTCCACAGAGCACTGGGGTGAGTAGGGACACACAGGCTCTGCCTTGGGGGCACGGCAAGAGCCGAACCATGCCCACAATCTCCCGCTCTCTCTTCAGGTCCCTCCAGAGTCCACTGCTTCTACCCAAACCGGAACCAGATGTGGCTGCTCGAGGGAACCCCGGTGTTTCCTGGGAGACATCGTGTGTCTCTGCCTCCCCAATCTGGTGCATTCCACGGGAGCAAAATTGTGGTGGACAACCTATCTCACAGTCCTACAGGTCTGCACCGATGCAACAACCTCTCGAGTGCTGCCCACACCCTGTGCCCCTCGCTTGCCAGCCTCTGCAGGAGGCCGGTGCTCCGGCATAATGGTCAAGTGGTCACTGGCAGAGCTGGCATCCAATGCCGGCTGCGCCGGAAGACTTGGGAGAATGTCCTTACTCGCGGGATGCATGAGAGGTAGGATTTCACTCAGAGAGACGATCACAGGGCACAAAGCCTTTGTACGGGCACACCCATGCATTTCACTTGGGCACTACCCTGCCGCCAAGACATACATGCGAAAGGCTCTTGGAGTGAAATGCCTGGGACACCAGGAGCGGCATCTTGGCATGATAGCTCTTCCTCTTGGGAGCTCTGGCCGGGCCCTGCTTCAAAGAGTTCGAGCCCAAAGTACAGCCCTCGTGACCCCCAAAGCTTCATTGGGAGACCCGTGCAGATGAGCTGCTCAGATTTCTAGCTGTGCTAGGTGTCACACTAGGTGTCCTGCAAACAACTGCATAGCGTCCTCACCTTCGTGGAAAAGCCATTCTTCCCAGTGGGCTTGCACCGGACAAAGAATGACAACCAACAGGATTCAAAGAAGCCATTGTCCCCATCAGCTCTGAACACTGTGTGAGGTCCCCGCGGTGCTCCTGCCGAACACCTGAGGGCGCTGTGATTGCGCAGGCACAGCCTGCTGCTTGCAGCTTTCCCCTAGCCCAAGTTCACATTCCCTTCCCTTTGGCATCTCACTCCTGGTCAGTGTCCTCGGAAGAGGATGAGACCTGGAGATCCTCATAGAGCACGCTGAGTGGGGATTTGGAGCAGGATCCCACTCTGTCATCTGCAACGGGGGTCTTGAGTGGTCGAGGAACGGCCTCCTCAGGAGGCTGGGAGGAGGGAGTGCTGATGATTGTGCAGCTCCACCGGTTGCCGTGAACTCTGCTGAGGAGCATCTTGAGGGACTGCAGGTGAGGGGCAGAGCCAGGACTTGGGGGATGGGAGCCAGTGCAGTCCGGGGAAGGCTTCAGCTGAGGTCTGTTGCTTGGAGGCTGCTGATGAGCGCTGAGCTCTGGATTTGGTGAGCTCTGGGTCACATGCCATGATGGTTTCCTTGCAACTCCTGCTGTAGCTGGCAGTGGCAGTGGCCGTGGCTGTGGCAGTGGCTGTTGTGTTTGGAGAGTCACCGGCTCTCTGGTCTGACTGGCATTCTGTGATGCAGGGACAGCAGCAGCGAGCCTTGGCCTCTTGGCGCCCGTCTGCCAAGAAGCTCTGGGCCAATGGGCAGATCTCTTGCCTGGAATGATGCTGCCGAGAGTGGAGCGTGGACACATTCTGCGTGCGGGACCCTGCGGCTTGGCCTGTGTCCACCCCTCAGGACACCTGACTGGTGCATGAGATTGGATGCTTTGAGGTCGGCCTTGCATCCTGGAGGCCTCTTGGGGAAGAGGAGACGCAGGGACTGCAGACCTCTCTTCTGCCTGAGCTTGGAGAAGAGGATTCATGCCGGTTGTCTTCTTGGTTGTGTGCACGGGCCGCGGCCTACTGGGTGTCCTCAGAAGCTTTTCAGAGGAGTCAGTCGCATTCTCACAGTGGTGTTGCTGTCTTGCTTGGGCTTTGGTGAGACATGTCTGGAGGGGAGTTCTGCGATGCTTCTCTTGTCGCCTGTGTCCCTCCTTGTCTTGTACTGTCTTGGTAAAGGGCCCGGAATCCTTGGACTGCTGGATCTTCTGTGGCCCCAGGTTCTCTTCATTGGACTTCAAGGGATACAGGGCTAGGGTCCCATCCCAGCGCTTGATGGGGCACCTCCTGCTGCTGGCCATGTGACCGAAGGCGCCACAGTTCTTGCACTTCACCCTGGGGTCCTCCTCCTCTGCTGGAGGAACTCTGGGCCCAGCTGCGACCATACGCTGCTTGCCCATCTTCTGAGATGTCAGTGCTCTGTGGGTCTGGGGCTGTGTCTTCTGCATCGACAGCCACCGCTCCACCTGCATGTTCTGAAGGACTTTCTGTCTGGTGCAAAGTAGTGTGCTTCTCCAGAGGCACAACAATGCTGCTGGATGATGCTTGACAAACCGCCGTGGAGAGTGCAGGTTCCCAGCAGAGCACCAGCAAGGCAGAGAGGGAAGGGCGGAGGCCTTATATAGGGCCCTACAATGGGAGTAGCATACAGCCTGTTCATCTGAGCATCACAAATCCAGTCAAGCTTCATCAGATTCTCTCTGAGCAAAAGAAGGCATCCTCCTTGGGTCGCTAGCAATTTGAGCACACCCTGCCATATTTCTCTCACCAAACTTCACCATTGCATTTTGGAAACTTTGCTCTGCAATGTGCCTTTCCTTTTCTTCTTTGTGTCCCTCTGCTCTGCTAGGGAGGCAGTTTCACTATTTTGGAGTGTGTGTGTGTCTGTGTGTGTGTGTGTGTGTTTGAAGAGTGTTTGGAGATATGAAAGTTTGACAAGGTATTTTTAAGCGTTACGTTCTTCCATCAGTGGTTAAATAGTCTTGCCCTGCAGAGCCATTGAAGAGGAAATAGAAGGGCTAACCCTAACCCTAACCTTAACCCTCACCGTAACCCCTAACCCTCACCCTGACTCTGACCTGATGCTGATGTTGACCCTGACCTTGACCCTGACCCTGACCCTGACCCCTGGCTGGAGCTATGGCTTAAGTGGCAAAGCCTCGGCCTTGCAGTGCCAGCATGTATTATGGGTGTGGTCTGTGTCCCAGCCGCACCTGTTTGCATCCAGCTCTCTGCTTATGGGCTTGGAAAGCAGTGGTGGATGGCCCAAAGACTCGAGAGGCTGCATCCACCTGGGAGACCCAGAAGAAGCTCCTGACTCCAGGCTTCAGATCAACTCAGCCTTGGCTGTGGCAGCCATTTGGGCAGTGAACTAGCACATGGCAGATCCTGCTTTCCCTTTCTTGCTTTCCCGCTCTCTCCCCCTCTGTCAATCTGCCTATTCCGTAAACATCAGTCTCTTATTTGTGTGTGTGTGTGTGTGTGCGTGTGCATGTGTGCGTGTGTGTGTGTGTGTGTGAGTACAAAGAGGAATTAGCAACCTATCAGCTGTGGGTCTGGCGCCGTTGCTCAAAAGGCTAATAATCTTCCACCCTAAGCGACAGCATCCAACAGGGATGCTGCCTCAAGGCTTGGCCGCTCTAACTCCCATCTAGTTCCCTGCTTAGAGACTGGGGAAGTGGCAGAGGATGGCCCATGTCCTTGAGTCCCTGCCCCCGAACCCCCAAGGTTGACCCGAACCAGCTCCTGGCCTGTGGCTTCAGATTGCCTCAGCTCGGTCCATGGCAGCCATCTGGGGCGTGAACAGCAGACGCAAGATCTTTCTCTCGCCATCCCGTCTTCTCTGTGAAAACTGCAGTTCCCATAACGGGAAACAGGTTCTAGAAAAGAATTCTAATTGCATCCTAGCATATCTTGCTGTTTGTCTGTTTGTTGAGTGATTTTTGAACAAATATTGTCCTCGTTTCTTTGTACACGCAAAGTGCTGGCATCACTACGGCATGGGACGATGGCCTTTGGACACATATACAGAACATTTTCTAGGCTTCAGAGATGATGGAATCTGTGCAATAGCAGGATTTGGGAGCACTCTGGGCTGTTGCTGCCTCTTAGCACCTGGCAGCTTAACCCAGAGGCTGTGGAGGCAGTTCAGCCCCATGTCATTCACAGCAGTCTGGGAAGTGCAAGGCAGGGTTTGGGGCTCCACAGAGCACTGGGGTGAGTAGGGACACACAGGCTCTGCCTTGGGGGCACGGCAAGAGCCGAACCATGCCCACAATCTCCCGCTCTCTCTTCAGGTCCCTCCAGAGTCCACTGCTTCTACCCAAACCGGAACCAGATGTGGCTGCTCGAGGGAACCCCGGTGTTTCCTGGGAGACATCGTGTGTCTCTGCCTCCCCAATCTGGTGCATTCCACGGGAGCAAAATTGTGGTGGACAACCTATCTCACAGTCCTACAGGTCTGCACCGATGCAACAACCTCTCGAGTGCTGCCCACACCCTGTGCCCCTCGCTTGCCAGCCTCTGCAGGAGGCCGGTGCTCCGGCATAATGGTCAAGTGGTCACTGGCAGAGCTGGCATCCAATGCCGGCTGCGCCGGAAGACTTGGGAGAATGTCCTTACTCGCGGGATGCATGAGAGGTAGGATTTCACTCAGAGAGACGATCACAGGGCACAAAGCCTTTGTACGGGCACACCCATGCATTTCACTTGGGCACTACCCTGCCGCCAAGACATACATGCGAAAGGCTCTTGGAGTGAAATGCCTGGGACACCAGGAGCGGCATCTTGGCATGATAGCTCTTCCTCTTGGGAGCTCTGGCCGGGCCCTGCTTCAAAGAGTTCGAGCCCAAAGTACAGCCCTCGTGACCCCCAAAGCTTCATTGGGAGACCCGTGCAGATGAGCTGCTCAGATTTCTAGCTGTGCTAGGTGTCACACTAGGTGTCCTGCAAACAACTGCATAGCGTCCTCACCTTCGTGGAAAAGCCATTCTTCCCAGTGGGCTTGCACCGGACAAAGAATGACAACCAACAGGATTCAAAGAAGCCATTGTCCCCATCAGCTCTGAACACTGTGTGAGGTCCCCGCGGTGCTCCTGCCGAACACCTGAGGGCGCTGTGATTGCGCAGGCACAGCCTGCTGCTTGCAGCTTTCCCCTAGCCCAAGTTCACATTCCCTTCCCTTTGGCATCTCACTCCTGGTCAGTGTCCTCGGAAGAGGATGAGACCTGGAGATCCTCATAGAGCACGCTGAGTGGGGATTTGGAGCAGGATCCCACTCTGTCATCTGCAACGGGGGTCTTGAGTGGTCGAGGAACGGCCTCCTCAGGAGGCTGGGAGGAGGGAGTGCTGATGATTGTGCAGCTCCACCGGTTGCCGTGAACTCTGCTGAGGAGCATCTTGAGGGACTGCAGGTGAGGGGCAGAGCCAGGACTTGGGGGATGGGAGCCAGTGCAGTCCGGGGAAGGCTTCAGCTGAGGTCTGTTGCTTGGAGGCTGCTGATGAGCGCTGAGCTCTGGATTTGGTGAGCTCTGGGTCACATGCCATGATGGTTTCCTTGCAACTCCTGCTGTAGCTGGCAGTGGCAGTGGCCGTGGCTGTGGCAGTGGCTGTTGTGTTTGGAGAGTCACCGGCTCTCTGGTCTGACTGGCATTCTGTGATGCAGGGACAGCAGCAGCGAGCCTTGGCCTCTTGGCGCCCGTCTGCCAAGAAGCTCTGGGCCAATGGGCAGATCTCTTGCCTGGAATGATGCTGCCGAGAGTGGAGCGTGGACACATTCTGCGTGCGGGACCCTGCGGCTTGGCCTGTGTCCACCCCTCAGGACACCTGACTGGTGCATGAGATTGGATGCTTTGAGGTCGGCCTTGCATCCTGGAGGCCTCTTGGGGAAGAGGAGACGCAGGGACTGCAGACCTCTCTTCTGCCTGAGCTTGGAGAAGAGGATTCATGCCGGTTGTCTTCTTGGTTGTGTGCACGGGCCGCGGCCTACTGGGTGTCCTCAGAAGCTTTTCAGAGGAGTCAGTCGCATTCTCACAGTGGTGTTGCTGTCTTGCTTGGGCTTTGGTGAGACATGTCTGGAGGGGAGTTCTGCGATGCTTCTCTTGTCGCCTGTGTCCCTCCTTGTCTTGTACTGTCTTGGTAAAGGGCCCGGAATCCTTGGACTGCTGGATCTTCTGTGGCCCCAGGTTCTCTTCATTGGACTTCAAGGGATACAGGGCTAGGGTCCCATCCCAGCGCTTGATGGGGCACCTCCTGCTGCTGGCCATGTGACCGAAGGCGCCACAGTTCTTGCACTTCACCCTGGGGTCCTCCTCCTCTGCTGGAGGAACTCTGGGCCCAGCTGCGACCATACGCTGCTTGCCCATCTTCTGAGATGTCAGTGCTCTGTGGGTCTGGGGCTGTGTCTTCTGCATCGACAGCCACCGCTCCACCTGCATGTTCTGAAGGACTTTCTGTCTGGTGCAAAGTAGTGTGCTTCTCCAGAGGCACAAAAATGCTGCTGGATGATGCTTGACAAACCGCCGTGGAGAGTGCAGGCTCCCAGCAGAGCACCAGCAAGGCAGAGAGGGAAGGGCGGAGGCCTTATATAGGGCCCTACAATGGGAGTAGCATACAGCCTGTTCATCTGAGCATCACAAATCCAGTCAAGCTTCATCAGATTCTCTCTGAGCAAAAGAAGGCATCCTCCTTGGGTCGCTAGCAATTTGAGCACACCCTGCCATATTTCTCTCACCAAACTTCACCATTGCATTTTGGAAACTTTGCTCTGCAATGTGCCTTTCCTTTTCTTCTTTGTGTCCCTCTGCTCTGCTAGGGAGGCAGTTTCACTATTTTGGAGTGTGTGTGTGTCTGTGTGTGTGTGTGTGTGTTTGAAGAGTGTTTGGAGATATGAAAGTTTGACAAGGTATTTTTAAGCGTTACGTTCTTCCATCAGTGGTTAAATAGTCTTGCCCTGCAGAGCCATTGAAGAGGAAATAGAAGGGCTAACCCTAACCCTAACCTTAACCCTCACCGTAACCCCTAACCCTCACCCTGACTCTGACCTGATGCTGATGTTGACCCTGACCTTGACCCTGACCCTGACCCTGACCCCTGGCTGGAGCTATGGCTTAAGTGGCAAAGCCTCGGCCTTGCAGTGCCAGCATGTATTATGGGTGTGGTCTGTGTCCCAGCCGCACCTGTTTGCATCCAGCTCTCTGCTTATGGGCTTGGAAAGCAGTGGTGGATGGCCCAAAGACTCGAGAGGCTGCATCCACCTGGGAGACCCAGAAGAAGCTCCTGACTCCAGGCTTCAGATCAACTCAGCCTTGGCTGTGGCAGCCATTTGGGCAGTGAACTAGCACATGGCAGATCCTGCTTTCCCTTTCTTGCTTTCCCGCTCTCTCCCCCTCTGTCAATCTGCCTATTCCGTAAACATCAGTCTCTTATTTGTGTGTGTGTGTGTGTGCGTGTGCATGTGTGCGTGTGTGTGTGTGTGTGTGAGTACAAAGAGGAATTAGCAACCTATCAGCTGTGGGTCTGGCGCCGTTGCTCAAAAGGCTAATAATCTTCCACCCTAAGCGACAGCATCCAACAGGGATGCTGCCTCAAGGCTTGGCCGCTCTAACTCCCATCTAGTTCCCTGCTTAGAGACTGGGGAAGTGGCAGAGGATGGCCCATGTCCTTGAGTCCCTGCCCCCGACCCCCCAAGGTTGACCCGAACCAGCTCCTGGCCTGTGGCTTCAGATTGCCTCAGCTCGGTCCATGGCAGCCATCTGGGGCGTGAACAGCAGACGCAAGATCTTTCTCTCGCCATCCCGTCTTCTCTGTGAAAACTGCAGTTCCCATAACGGGAAACAGGTTCTAGAAAAGAATTCTAATTGCATCCTAGCATATCTTGCTGTTTGTCTGTTTGTTGAGTGATTTTTGAACAAATATTGTCCTCGTTTCTTTGTACACGCAAAGTGCTGGCATCACTACGGCATGGGACGATGGCCTTTGGACACATATACAGAACATTTTCTAGGCTTCAGAGATGATGGAATCTGTGCAATAGCAGGATTTGGGAGCACTCTGGGCTGTTGCTGCCTCTTAGCACCTGGCAGCTTAACCCAGAGGCTGTGGAGGCAGTTCAGCCCCATGTCATTCACAGCAGTCTGGGAAGTGCAAGGCAGGGTTTGGGGCTCCACAGAGCACTGGGGTGAGTAGGGACACACAGGCTCTGCCTTGGGGGCACGGCAAGAGCCAAACCATGCCCACAATCTCCCGCTCTCTCTTCAGGTCCCTCCAGAGTCCACTGCTTCTACCCAAACCGGAACCAGATGTGGCTGCTCGAGGGAACCCCGGTGTTTCCTGGGAGACATCGTGTGTCTCTGCCTCCCCAATCTGGTGCATTCCACGGGAGCAAAATTGTGGTGGACAACCTATCTCACAGTCCTACAGGTCTGCACCGATGCAACAACCTCTCGAGTGCTGCCCACACCCTGTGCCCCTCGCCTGCCAGCCTCTGCAGGAGGCCGGTGCTCCGGCATAATGGTCAAGTGGTCACTGGCAGAGCTGGCATCCAATGCCGGCTGCACCGGAAGACTTGGGAGAATGTCCTTACTCGCGGGATGCATGAGAGGTAGGATTTCACTCAGAGAGACGATCACAGGGCACAAAGCCTTTGTACGGGCACACCCATGCATTTCACTTGGGCACTACCCTGCCGCCAAGACATACATGCGAAAGGCTCTTGGAGTGAAATGCCTGGGACACCAGGAGCGGCATCTTGGCATGATAGCTCTTCCTCTTGGGAGCTCTGGCCGGGCCCTGCTTCAAAGAGTTCGAGCCCAAAGTACAGCCCTCGTGACCCCCAAAGCTTCATTGGGAGACCCGTGCAGATGAGCTGCTCAGATTTCTAGCTGTGCTAGGTGTCACACTAGGTGTCCTGCAAACAACTGCATAGCGTCCTCACCTTCGTGGAAAAGCCATTCTTCCCAGTGGGCTTGCACCGGACAAAGAATGACAACCAACAGGATTCAAAGAAGCCATTGTCCCCATCAGCTCTGAACACTGTGTGAGGTCCCCGCGGTGCTCCTGCCGAACACCTGAGGGCGCTGTGATTGCGCAGGCACAGCCTGCTGCTTGCAGCTTTCCCCTAGCCCAAGTTCACATTCCCTTCCCTTTGGCATCTCACTCCTGGTCAGTGTCCTCGGAAGAGGATGAGACCTGGAGATCCTCATAGAGCACGCTGAGTGGGGATTTGGAGCAGGATCCCACTCTGTCATCTGCAACGGGGGTCTTGAGTGGTCGAGGAACGGCCTCCTCAGGAGGCTGGGAGGAGGGAGTGCTGATGATTGTGCAGCTCCACCGGTTGCCGTGAACTCTGCTGAGGAGCATCTTGAGGGACTGCAGGTGAGGGGCAGAGCCAGGACTTGGGGGATGGGAGCCAGTGCAGTCCGGGGAAGGCTTCAGCTGAGGTCTGTTGCTTGGAGGCTGCTGATGAGCGCTGAGCTCTGGATTTGGTGAGCTCTGGGTCACATGCCATGATGGTTTCCTTGCAACTCCTGCTGTAGCTGGCAGTGGCAGTGGCCGTGGCTGTGGCAGTGGCTGTTGTGTTTGGAGAGTCACCGGCTCTCTGGTCTGACTGGCATTCTGTGATGCAGGGACAGCAGCAGCGAGCCTTGGCCTCTTGGCGCCCGTCTGCCAAGAAGCTCTGGGCCAATGGGCAGATCTCTTGCCTGGAATGATGCTGCCGAGAGTGGAGCGTGGACACATTCTGCGTGCGGGACCCTGCGGCTTGGCCTGTGTCCACCCCTCAGGACACCTGACTGGTGCATGAGATTGGATGCTTTGAGGTCGGCCTTGCATCCTGGAGGCCTCTTGGGGAAGAGGAGACGCAGGGACTGCAGACCTCTCTTCTGCCTGAGCTTGGAGAAGAGGATTCATGCCGGTTGTCTTCTTGGTTGTGTGCACGGGCCGCGGCCTACTGGGTGTCCTCAGAAGCTTTTCAGAGGAGTCAGTCGCATTCTCACAGTGGTGTTGCTGTCTTGCTTGGGCTTTGGTGAGACATGTCTGGAGGGGAGTTCTGCGATGCTTCTCTTGTCGCCTGTGTCCCTCCTTGTCTTGTACTGTCTTGGTAAAGGGCCCGGAATCCTTGGACTGCTGGATCTTCTGTGGCCCCAGGTTCTCTTCATTGGACTTCAAGGGATACAGGGCTAGGGTCCCATCCCAGCGCTTGATGGGGCACCTCCTGCTGCTGGCCATGTGACCGAAGGCGCCACAGTTCTTGCACTTCACCCTGGGGTCCTCCTCCTCTGCTGGAGGAACTCTGGGCCCAGCTGCGACCATACGCTGCTTGCCCATCTTCTGAGATGTCAGTGCTCTGTGGGTCTGGGGCTGTGTCTTCTGCATCGACAGCCACCGCTCCACCTGCATGTTCTGAAGGACTTTCTGTCTGGTGCAAAGTAGTGTGCTTCTCCAGAGGCACAAAAATGCTGCTGGATGATGCTTGACAAACCGCCGTGGAGAGTGCAGGTTCCCAGCAGAGCACCAGCAAGGCAGAGAGGGAAGGGCGGAGGCCTTATATAGGGCCCTACAATGGGAGTAGCATACAGCCTGTTCATCTGAGCATCACAAATCCAGTCAAGCTTCATCAGATTCTCTCTGAGCAAAAGAAGGCATCCTCCTTGGGTCGCTAGCAATTTGAGCACACCCTGCCATATTTCTCTCACCAAACTTCACCATTGCATTTTGGAAACTTTGCTCTGCAATGTGCCTTTCCTTTTCTTCTTTGTGTCCCTCTGCTCTGCTAGGGAGGCAGTTTCACTATTTTGGAGTGTGTGTGTGTGTGTGTTTGAAGAGTGTTTGGAGATATGAAAGTTTGACAAGGTATTTTTAAGCGTTACGTTCTTCCATCAGTGGTTAAATAGTCTTGCCCTGCAGAGCCATTGAAGAGGAAATAGAAGGGCTAACCCTAACCCTAACCTTAACCCTCACCGTAACCCCTAACCCTGACCCTGACTCTGACCTGATGCTGATGTTGACCCTGACCTTGACCCTGACCCTGACCCTGACCCTGACCCCTGGCTGGAGCTATGGCTTAAGTGGCAAAGCCTCGGCCTTGCAGTGCCAGCATGTATTATGGGTGTGGTCTGTGTCCCAGCCGCACCTGTTTGCATCCAGCTCTCTGCTTATGGGCTTGGAAAGCAGTGGTGGATGGCCCAAAGACTCGAGAGGCTGCATCCACCTGGGAGACCCAGAAGAAGCTCCTGACTCCAGGCTTCAGATCAACTCAGCCTTGGCTGTGGCAGCCATTTGGGCAGTGAACTAGCACATGGCAGATCCTGCTTTCCCTTTCTTGCTTTCCCGCTCTCTCCCCCTCTGCCAATCTGCCTATTCCGTAAACATCAGTCTCTTATTTGTGTGTGTGTGTGTGTGCGTGTGCATGTGTGCGTGTGTGTGTGTGTGTGTGAGTACAAAGAGGAATTAGGAACCTATCAGCTGTGGGTCTGGCGCCGTTGCTCAAAAGGCTAATAATCTTCCACCCTAAGCGACAGCATCCAACAGGGATGCTGCCTCAAGGCTTGGCCGCTCTAACTCCCATCTAGTTCCCTGCTTAGAGACTGGGGAAGTGGCAGAGGATGGCCCATGTCCTTGAGTCCCTGCCCCCGAACCCCCAAGGTTGACCCGAACCAGCTCCTGGCCTGTGGCTTCAGATTGCCTCAGCTCGGTCCATGGCAGCCATCTGGGGCGTGAACAGCAGACGCAAGATCTTTCTCTCGCCATCCCGTCTTCTCTGTGAAAACTGCAGTTCCCATAACGGGAAACAGGTTCTAGAAAAGAATTCTAATTGCATCCTAGCATATCTTGCTGTTTGTCTGTTTGTTGAGTGATTTTTGAACAAATATTGTCCTCGTTTCTTTGTACACGCAAAGTGCTGGCATCACTACGGCATGGGACGATGGCCTTTGGACACATATACAGAACATTTTCTAGGCTTCAGAGATGATGGAATCTGTGCAATAGCAGGATTTGGGAGCACTCTGGGCTGTTGCTGCCTCTTAGCACCTGGCAGCTTAACCCAGAGGCTGTGGAGGCAGTTCAGCCCCATGTCATTCACAGCAGTCTGGGAAGTGCAAGGCAGGGTTTGGGGCTCCACAGAGCACTGGGGTGAGTAGGGACACACAGGCTCTGCCTTGGGGGCACGGCAAGAGCCGAACCATGCCCACAATCTCCCGCTCTCTCTTCAGGTCCCTCCAGAGTCCACTGCTTCTACCCAAACCGGAACCAGATGTGGCTGCTCGAGGGAACCCCGGTGTTTCCTGGGAGACATCGTGTGTCTCTGCCTCCCCAATCTGGTGCATTCCACGGGAGCAAAATTGTGGTGGACAACCTATCTCACAGTCCTACAGGTCTGCACCGATGCAACAACCTCTCGAGTGCTGCCCACACCCTGTGCCCCTCGCTTGCCAGCCTCTGCAGGAGGCCGGTGCTCCGGCATAATGGTCAAGTGGTCACTGGCAGAGCTGGCATCCAATGCCGGCTGCGCCGGAAGACTTGGGAGAATGTCCTTACTCGCGGGATGCATGAGAGGTAGGATTTCACTCAGAGAGACGATCACAGGGCACAAAGCCTTTGTACGGGCACACCCATGCATTTCACTTGGGCACTACCCTGCCGCCAAGACATACATGCGAAAGGCTCTTGGAGTGAAATGCCTGGGACACCAGGAGCGGCATCTTGGCATGATAGCTCTTCCTCTTGGGAGCTCTGGCCGGGCCCTGCTTCAAAGAGTTCGAGCCCAAAGTACAGCCCTCGTGACCCCCAAAGCTTCATTGGGAGACCCGTGCAGATGAGCTGCTCAGATTTCTAGCTGTGCTAGGTGTCACACTAGGTGTCCTGCAAACAACTGCATAGCGTCCTCACCTTCGTGGAAAAGCCATTCTTCCCAGTGGGCTTGCACCGGACAAAGAATGACAACCAACAGGATTCAAAGAAGCCATTGTCCCCATCAGCTCTGAACACTGTGTGAGGTCCCCGCGGTGCTCCTGCCGAACACCTGAGGGCGCTGTGATTGCGCAGGCACAGCCTGCTGCTTGCAGCTTTCCCCTAGCCCAAGTTCACATTCCCTTCCCTTTGGCATCTCACTCCTGGTCAGTGTCCTCGGAAGAGGATGAGACCTGGAGATCCTCATAGAGCACGCTGAGTGGGGATTTGGAGCAGGATCCCACTCTGTCATCTGCAACGGGGGTCTTGAGTGGTCGAGGAACGGCCTCCTCAGGAGGCTGGGAGGAGGGAGTGCTGATGATTGTGCAGCTCCACCGGTTGCCGTGAACTCTGCTGAGGAGCATCTTGAGGGACTGCAGGTGAGGGGCAGAGCCAGGACTTGGGGGATGGGAGCCAGTGCAGTCCGGGGAAGGCTTCAGCTGAGGTCTGTTGCTTGGAGGCTGCTGATGAGCGCTGAGCTCTGGATTTGGTGAGCTCTGGGTCACATGCCATGATGGTTTCCTTGCAACTCCTGCTGTAGCTGGCAGTGGCAGTGGCCGTGGCTGTGGCAGTGGCTGTTGTGTTTGGAGAGTCACCGGCTCTCTGGTCTGACTGGCATTCTGTGATGCAGGGACAGCAGCAGCGAGCCTTGGCCTCTTGGCGCCCGTCTGCCAAGAAGCTCTGGGCCAATGGGCAGATCTCTTGCCTGGAATGATGCTGCCGAGAGTGGAGCGTGGACACATTCTGCGTGCGGGACCCTGCGGCTTGGCCTGTGTCCACCCCTCAGGACACCTGACTGGTGCATGAGATTGGATGCTTTGAGGTCGGCCTTGCATCCTGGAGGCCTCTTGGGGAAGAGGAGACGCAGGGACTGCAGACCTCTCTTCTGCCTGAGCTTGGAGAAGAGGATTCATGCCGGTTGTCTTCTTGGTTGTGTGCACGGGCCGCGGCCTACTGGGTGTCCTCAGAAGCTTTTCAGAGGAGTCAGTCGCATTCTCACAGTGGTGTTGCTGTCTTGCTTGGGCTTTGGTGAGACATGTCTGGAGGGGAGTTCTGCGATGCTTCTCTTGTCGCCTGTGTCCCTCCTTGTCTTGTACTGTCTTGGTAAAGGGCCCGGAATCCTTGGACTGCTGGATCTTCTGTGGCCCCAGGTTCTCTTCATTGGACTTCAAGGGATACAGGGCTAGGGTCCCATCCCAGCGCTTGATGGGGCACCTCCTGCTGCTGGCCATGTGACCGAAGGCGCCACAGTTCTTGCACTTCACCCTGGGGTCCTCCTCCTCTGCTGGAGGAACTCTGGGCCCAGCTGCGACCATACGCTGCTTGCCCATCTTCTGAGATGTCAGTGCTCTGTGGGTCTGGGGCTGTGTCTTCTGCATCGACAGCCACCGCTCCACCTGCATGTTCTGAAGGACTTTCTGTCTGGTGCAAAGTAGTGTGCTTCTCCAGAGGCACAAAAATGCTGCTGGATGATGCTTGACAAACCGCCGTGGAGAGTGCAGGTTCCCAGCAGAGCACCAGCAAGGCAGAGAGGGAAGGGCGGAGGCCTTATATAGGGCCCTACAATGGGAGTAGCATACAGCCTGTTCATCTGAGCATCACAAATCCAGTCAAGCTTCATCAGATTCTCTCTGAGCAAAAGAAGGCATCCTCCTTGGGTCGCTAGCAATTTGAGCACACCCTGCCATATTTCTCTCACCAAACTTCACCATTGCATTTTGGAAACTTTGCTCTGCAATGTGCCTTTCCTTTTCTTCTTTGTGTCCCTCTGCTCTGCTAGGGAGGCAGTTTCACTATTTTGGAGTGTGTGTGTGTCTGTGTGTGTGTGTGTGTGTTTGAAGAGTGTTTGGAGATATGAAAGTTTGACAAGGTATTTTTAAGCGTTACGTTCTTCCATCAGTGGTTAAATAGTCTTGCCCTGCAGAGCCATTGAAGAGGAAATAGAAGGG
Organism: Ochotona princeps; assembly: GCF_030435755.1. Taxonomy (NCBI): domain Eukaryota; kingdom Metazoa; phylum Chordata; class Mammalia; order Lagomorpha; family Ochotonidae; genus Ochotona; species Ochotona princeps. The sequence goes on along the minus strand of NW_026700340.1, from coordinate 490,267 downwards.
CTAACCCTAACCCTAACCTTAACCCTCACCGTAACCCCTAACCCTGACCCTGACTCTGACCTGATGCTGATGTTGACCCTGACCTTGACCCTGACCCTGACCCTGACCCTGACCCCTGGCTGGAGCTATGGCTTAAGTGGCAAAGCCTCGGCCTTGCAGTGCCAGCATGTATTATGGGTGTGGTCTGTGTCCCAGCCGCACCTGTTTGCATCCAGCTCTCTGCTTATGGGCTTGGAAAGCAGTGGTGGATGGCCCAAAGACTCGAGAGGCTGCATCCACCTGGGAGACCCAGAAGAAGCTCCTGACTCCAGGCTTCAGATCAACTCAGCCTTGGCTGTGGCAGCCATTTGGGCAGTGAACTAGCACATGGCAGATCCTGCTTTCCCTTTCTTGCTTTCCCGCTCTCTCCCCCTCTGTCAATCTGCCTATTCCGTAAACATCAGTCTCTTATTTGTGTGTGTGTGTGTGTGTGCGTGTGCATGTGTGCGTGTGTGTGTGTGTGTGTGAGTACAAAGAGGAATTAGCAACCTATCAGCTGTGGGTCTGGCGCCGTTGCTCAAAAGGCTAATAATCTTCCACCCTAAGCGACAGCATCCAACAGGGATGCTGCCTCAAGGCTTGGCCGCTCTAACTCCCATCTAGTTCCCTGCTTAGAGACTGGGGAAGTGGCAGAGGATGGCCCATGTCCTTGAGTCCCTGCCCCCGACCCCCCAAGGTTGACCCGAACCAGCTCCTGGCCTGTGGCTTCAGATTGCCTCAGCTCGGTCCATGGCAGCCATCTGGGGCGTGAACAGCAGACGCAAGATCTTTCTCTCGCCATCCCGTCTTCTCTGTGAAAACTGCAGTTCCCATAACGGGAAACAGGTTCTAGAAAAGAATTCTAATTGCATCCTAGCATATCTTGCTGTTTGTCTGTTTGTTGAGTGATTTTTGAACAAATATTGTCCTCGTTTCTTTGTACACGCAAAGTGCTGGCATCACTACGGCATGGGACGATGGCCTTTGGACACATATACAGAACATTTTCTAGGCTTCAGAGATGATGGAATCTGTGCAATAGCAGGATTTGGGAGCACTCTGGGCTGTTGCTGCCTCTTAGCACCTGGCAGCTTAACCCAGAGGCTGTGGAGGCAGTTCAGCCCCATGTCATTCACAGCAGTCTGGGAAGTGCAAGGCAGGGTTTGGGGCTCCACAGAGCACTGGGGTGAGTAGGGACACACAGGCTCTGCCTTGGGGGCACGGCAAGAGCCGAACCATGCCCACAATCTCCCGCTCTCTCTTCAGGTCCCTCCAGAGTCCACTGCTTCTACCCAAACCGGAACCAGATGTGGCTGCTCGAGGGAACCCCGGTGTTTCCTGGGAGACATCGTGTGTCTCTGCCTCCCCAATCTGGTGCATTCCACGGGAGCAAAATTGTGGTGGACAACCTATCTCACAGTCCTACAGGTCTGCACCGATGCAACAACCTCTCGAGTGCTGCCCACACCCTGTACCCCTCGCTTGCCAGCCTCTGCAGGAGGCCGGTGCTCCGGCATAATGGTCAAGTGGTCACTGGCAGAGCTGGCATCCAATGCCGGCTGCGCCGGAAGACTTGGGAGAATGTCCTTACTCGCGGGATGCATGAGAGGTAGGATTTCACTCAGAGAGACGATCACAGGGCACAAAGCCTTTGTACGGGCACACCCATGCATTTCACTTGGGCACTACCCTGCCGCCAAGACATACATGCGAAAGGCTCTTGGAGTGAAATGCCTGGGACACCAGGAGCGGCATCTTGGCATGATAGCTCTTCCTCTTGGGAGCTCTGGCCGGGCCCTGCTTCAAAGAGTTCGAGCCCAAAGTACAGCCCTCGTGACCCCCAAAGCTTCATTGGGAGACCCGTGCAGATGAGCTGCTCAGATTTCTAGCTGTGCTAGGTGTCACACTAGGTGTCCTGCAAACAACTGCATAGCGTCCTCACCTTCGTGGAAAAGCCATTCTTCCCAGTGGGCTTGCACCGGACAAAGAATGACAACCAACAGGATTCAAAGAAGCCATTGTCCCCATCAGCTCTGAACACTGTGTGAGGTCCCCGCGGTGCTCCTGCCGAACACCTGAGGGCGCTGTGATTGCGCAGGCACAGCCTGCTGCTTGCAGCTTTCCCCTAGCCCAAGTTCACATTCCCTTCCCTTTGGCATCTCACTCCTGGTCAGTGTCCTCGGAAGAGGATGAGACCTGGAGATCCTCATAGAGCACGCTGAGTGGGGATTTGGAGCAGGATCCCACTCTGTCATCTGCAACGGGGGTCTTGAGTGGTCGAGGAACGGCCTCCTCAGGAGGCTGGGAGGAGGGAGTGCTGATGATTGTGCAGCTCCACCGGTTGCCGTGAACTCTGCTGAGGAGCATCTTGAGGGACTGCAGGTGAGGGGCAGAGCCAGGACTTGGGGGATGGGAGCCAGTGCAGTCCGGGGAAGGCTTCAGCTGAGGTCTGTTGCTTGGAGGCTGCTGATGAGCGCTGAGCTCTGGATTTGGTGAGCTCTGGGTCACATGCCATGATGGTTTCCTTGCAACTCCTGCTGTAGCTGGCAGTGGCAGTGGCCGTGGCTGTGGCAGTGGCTGTTGTGTTTGGAGAGTCACCGGCTCTCTGGTCTGACTGGCATTCTGTGATGCAGGGACAGCAGCAGCGAGCCTTGGCCTCTTGGCGCCCGTCTGCCAAGAAGCTCTGGGCCAATGGGCAGATCTCTTGCCTGGAATGATGCTGCCGAGAGTGGAGCGTGGACACATTCTGCGTGCGGGACCCTGCGGCTTGGCCTGTGTCCACCCCTCAGGACACCTGACTGGTGCATGAGATTGGATGCTTTGAGGTCGGCCTTGCATCCTGGAGGCCTCTTGGGGAAGAGGAGACGCAGGGACTGCAGACCTCTCTTCTGCCTGAGCTTGGAGAAGAGGATTCATGCCGGTTGTCTTCTTGGTTGTGTGCACGGGCCGCGGCCTACTGGGTGTCCTCAGAAGCTTTTCAGAGGAGTCAGTCGCATTCTCACAGTGGTGTTGCTGTCTTGCTTGGGCTTTGGTGAGACATGTCTGGAGGGGAGTTCTGCGATGCTTCTCTTGTCGCCTGTGTCCCTCCTTGTCTTGTACTGTCTTGGTAAAGGGCCCGGAATCCTTGGACTGCTGGATCTTCTGTGGCCCCAGGTTCTCTTCATTGGACTTCAAGGGATACAGGGCTAGGGTCCCATCCCAGCGCTTGATGGGGCACCTCCTGCTGCTGGCCATGTGACCGAAGGCGCCACAGTTCTTGCACTTCACCCTGGGGTCCTCCTCCTCTGCTGGAGGAACTCTGGGCCCAGCTGCGACCATACGCTGCTTGCCCATCTTCTGAGATGTCAGTGCTCTGTGGGTCTGGGGCTGTGTCTTCTGCATCGACAGCCACCGCTCCACCTGCATGTTCTGAAGGACTTTCTGTCTGGTGCAAAGTAGTGTGCTTCTCCAGAGGCACAAAAATGCTGCTGGATGATGCTTGACAAACCGCCGTGGAGAGTGCAGGTTCCCAGCAGAGCACCAGCAAGGCAGAGAGGGAAGGGCGGAGGCCTTATATAGGGCCCTACAATGGGAGTAGCATACAGCCTGTTCATCTGAGCATCACAAATCCAGTCAAGCTTCATCAGATTCTCTCTGAGCAAAAGAAGGCATCCTCCTTGGGTCGCTAGCAATTTGAGCACACCCTGCCATATTTCTCTCACCAAACTTCACCATTGCATTTTGGAAACTTTGCTCTGCAATGTGCCTTTCCTTTTCTTCTTTGTGTCCCTCTGCTCTGCTAGGGAGGCAGTTTCACTATTTTGGAGTGTGTGTGTGTCTGTGTGTGTGTGTGTGTGTTTGAAGAGTGTTTGGAGATATGAAAGTTTGACAAGGTATTTTTAAGCGTTACGTTCTTCCATCAGTGGTTAAATAGTCTTGCCCTGCAGAGCCATTGAAGAGGAAATAGAAGGGCTAACCCTAACCCTAACCTTAACCCTCACCGTAACCCCTAACCCTCACCCTGACTCTGACCTGATGCTGATGTTGACCCTGACCTTGACCCTGACCCTGACCCTGACCCCTGGCTGGAGCTATGGCTTAAGTGGCAAAGCCTCGGCCTTGCAGTGCCAGCATGTATTATGGGTGTGGTCTGTGTCCCAGCCGCACCTGTTTGCATCCAGCTCTCTGCTTATGGGCTTGGAAAGCAGTGGTGGATGGCCCAAAGACTCGAGAGGCTGCATCCACCTGGGAGACCCAGAAGAAGCTCCTGACTCCAGGCTTCAGATCAACTCAGCCTTGGCTGTGGCAGCCATTTGGGCAGTGAACTAGCACATGGCAGATCCTGCTTTCCCTTTCTTGCTTTCCCGCTCTCTCCCCCTCTGTCAATCTGCCTATTCCGTAAACATCAGTCTCTTATTTGTGTGTGTGTGTGTGTGCGTGTGCATGTGTGCGTGTGTGTGTGTGTGTGTGAGTACAAAGAGGAATTAGCAACCTATCAGCTGTGGGTCTGGCGCCGTTGCTCAAAAGGCTAATAATCTTCCACCCTAAGCGACAGCATCCAACAGGGATGCTGCCTCAAGGCTTGGCCGCTCTAACTCCCATCTAGTTCCCTGCTTAGAGACTGGGGAAGTGGCAGAGGATGGCCCATGTCCTTGAGTCCCTGCCCCCGACCCCCCAAGGTTGACCCGAACCAGCTCCTGGCCTGTGGCTTCAGATTGCCTCAGCTCGGTCCATGGCAGCCATCTGGGGCGTGAACAGCAGACGCAAGATCTTTCTCTCGCCATCCCGTCTTCTCTGTGAAAACTGCAGTTCCCATAACGGGAAACAGGTTCTAGAAAAGAATTCTAATTGCATCCTAGCATATCTTGCTGTTTGTCTGTTTGTTGAGTGATTTTTGAACAAATATTGTCCTCGTTTCTTTGTACACGCAAAGTGCTGGCATCACTACGGCATGGGACGATGGCCTTTGGACACATATACAGAACATTTTCTAGGCTTCAGAGATGATGGAATCTGTGCAATAGCAGGATTTGGGAGCACTCTGGGCTGTTGCTGCCTCTTAGCACCTGGCAGCTTAACCCAGAGGCTGTGGAGGCAGTTCAGCCCCATGTCATTCACAGCAGTCTGGGAAGTGCAAGGCAGGGTTTGGGGCTCCACAGAGCACTGGGGTGAGTAGGGACACACAGGCTCTGCCTTGGGGGCACGGCAAGAGCCGAACCATGCCCACAATCTCCCGCTCTCTCTTCAGGTCCCTCCAGAGTCCACTGCTTCTACCCAAACCGGAACCAGATGTGGCTGCTCGAGGGAACCCCGGTGTTTCCTGGGAGACATCGTGTGTCTCTGCCTCCCCAATCTGGTGCATTCCACGGGAGCAAAATTGTGGTGGACAACCTATCTCACAGTCCTACAGGTCTGCACCGATGCAACAACCTCTCGAGTGCTGCCCACACCCTGTGCCCCTCGCTTGCCAGCCTCTGCAGGAGGCCGGTGCTCCGGCATAATGGTCAAGTGGTCACTGGCAGAGCTGGCATCCAATGCCGGCTGCGCCGGAAGACTTGGGAGAATGTCCTTACTCGCGGGATGCATGAGAGGTAGGATTTCACTCAGAGAGACGATCACAGGGCACAAAGCCTTTGTACGGGCACACCCATGCAATTCACTTGGGCACTACCCTGCCGCCAAGACATACATGCGAAAGGCTCTTGGAGTGAAATGCCTGGGACACCAGGAGCGGCATCTTGGCATGATAGCTCTTCCTCTTGGGAGCTCTGGCCAGGCCCTGCTTCAAAGAGTTCGAGCCCAAAGTACAGCCCTCGTGACCCCCAAAGCTTCATTGGGAGACCCGTGCAGATGAGCTGCTCAGATTTCTAGCTGTGCTAGGTGTCACACTAGGTGTCCTGCAAACAACTGCATAGCGTCCTCACCTTCGTGGAAAAGCCATTCTTCCCAGTGGGCTTGCACCGGACAAAGAATGACAACCAACAGGATTCAAAGAAGCCATTGTCCCCATCAGCTCTGAACACTGTGTGAGGTCCCCGCGGTGCTCCTGCCGAACACCTGAGGGCGCTGTGATTGCGCAGGCACAGCCTGCTGCTTGCAGCTTTCCCCTAGCCCAAGTTCACATTCCCTTCCCTTTGGCATCTCACTCCTGGTCAGTGTCCTCGGAAGAGGATGAGACCTGGAGATCCTCATAGAGCACGCTGAGTGGGGATTTGGAGCAGGATCCCACTCTGTCATCTGCAACGGGGGTCTTGAGTGGTCGAGGAACGGCCTCCTCAGGAGGCTGGGAGGAGGGAGTGCTGATGATTGTGCAGCTCCACCGGTTGCCGTGAACTCTGCTGAGGAGCATCTTGAGGGACTGCAGGTGAGGGGCAGAGCCAGGACTTGGGGGATGGGAGCCAGTGCAGTCCGGGGAAGGCTTCAGCTGAGGTCTGTTGCTTGGAGGCTGCTGATGAGCGCTGAGCTCTGGATTTGGTGAGCTCTGGGTCACATGCCATGATGGTTTCCTTGCAACTCCTGCTGTAGCTGGCAGTGGCAGTGGCCGTGGCTGTGGCAGTGGCTGTTGTGTTTGGAGAGTCACCGGCTCTCTGGTCTGACTGGCATTCTGTGATGCAGGGACAGCAGCAGCGAGCCTTGGCCTCTTGGCGCCCGTCTGCCAAGAAGCTCTGGGCCAATGGGCAGATCTCTTGCCTGGAATGATGCTGCCGAGAGTGGAGCGTGGACACATTCTGCGTGCGGGACCCTGCGGCTTGGCCTGTGTCCACCCCTCAGGACACCTGACTGGTGCATGAGATTGGATGCTTTGAGGTCGGCCTTGCATCCTGGAGGCCTCTTGGGGAAGAGGAGACGCAGGGACTGCAGACCTCTCTTCTGCCTGAGCTTGGAGAAGAGGATTCATGCCGGTTGTCTTCTTGGTTGTGTGCACGGGCCGCGGCCTACTGGGTGTCCTCAGAAGCTTTTCAGAGGAGTCAGTCGCATTCTCACAGTGGTGTTGCTGTCTTGCTTGGGCTTTGGTGAGACATGTCTGGAGGGGAGTTCTGCGATGCTTCTCTTGTCGCCTGTGTCCCTCCTTGTCTTGTACTGTCTTGGTAAAGGGCCCGGAATCCTTGGACTGCTGGATCTTCTGTGGCCCCAGGTTCTCTTCATTGGACTTCAAGGGATACAGGGCTAGGGTCCCATCCCAGCGCTTGATGGGGCACCTCCTGCTGCTGGCCATGTGACCGAAGGCGCCACAGTTCTTGCACTTCACCCTGGGGTCCTCCTCCTCTGCTGGAGGAACTCTGGGCCCAGCTGCGACCATACGCTGCTTGCCCATCTTCTGAGATGTCAGTGCTCTGTGGGTCTGGGGCTGTGTCTTCTGCATCGACAGCCACCGCTCCACCTGCATGTTCTGAAGGACTTTCTGTCTGGTGCAAAGTAGTGTGCTTCTCCAGAGGCACAAAAATGCTGCTGGATGATGCTTGACAAACCGCCGTGGAGAGTGCAGGTTCCCAGCAGAGCACCAGCAAGGCAGAGAGGGAAGGGCGGAGGCCTTATATAGGGCCCTACAATGGGAGTAGCATACAGCCTGTTCATCTGAGCATCACAAATCCAGTCAAGCTTCATCAGATTCTCTCTGAGCAAAAGAAGGCATCCTCCTTGGGTCGCTAGCAATTTGAGCACACCCTGCCATATTTCTCTCACCAAACTTCACCATTGCATTTTGGAAACTTTGCTCTGCAATGTGCCTTTCCTTTTCTTCTTTGTGTCCCTCTGCTCTGCTAGGGAGGCAGTTTCACTATTTTGAAGTGTGTGTGTGTGTGTGTGTGTGTGTGTGTGTGTGTGTTTGAAGAGTGTTTGGAGATATGAAAGTTTGACAAGGTATTTTTAAGCGTTACGTTCTTCCATCAGTGGTTAAATAGTCTTGCCCTGCAGAGCCATTGAAGAGGAAATAGAAGGGCTAACCCTAACCCTAACCTTAACCCTCACCGTAACCCCTAACCCTCACCCTGACTCTGACCTGATGCTGATGTTGACCCTGACCTTGACCCTGACCCTGACCCTGACCCCTGGCTGGAGCTATGGCTTAAGTGGCAAAGCCTCGGCCTTGCAGTGCCAGCATGTATTATGGGTGTGGTCTGTGTCCCAGCCGCACCTGTTTGCATCCAGCTCTCTGCTTATGGGCTTGGAAAGCAGTGGTGGATGGCCCAAAGACTCGAGAGGCTGCATCCACCTGGGAGACCCAGAAGAAGCTCCTGACTCCAGGCTTCAGATCAACTCAGCCTTGGCTGTGGCAGCCATTTGGGCAGTGAACTAGCACATGGCAGATCCTGCTTTCCCTTTCTTGCTTTCCCGCTCTCTCCCCCTCTGTCAATCTGCCTATTCCGTAAACATCAGTCTCTTATTTGTGTGTGTGTGTGTGTGCGTGTGCATGTGTGCGTGTGTGTGTGTGTGTGTGAGTACAAAGAGGAATTAGCAACCTATCAGCTGTGGGTCTGGCGCCGTTGCTCAAAAGGCTAATAATCTTCCACCCTAAGCGACAGCATCCAACAGGGATGCTGCCTCAAGGCTTGGCCGCTCTAACTCCCATCTAGTTCCCTGCTTAGAGACTGGGGAAGTGGCAGAGGATGGCCCATGTCCTTGAGTCCCTGCCCCCGACCCCCCAAGGTTGACCCGAACCAGCTCCTGGCCTGTGGCTTCAGATTGCCTCAGCTCGGTCCATGGCAGCCATCTGGGGCGTGAACAGCAGACGCAAGATCTTTCTCTCGCCATCCCGTCTTCTCTGTGAAAACTGCAGTTCCCATAACGGGAAACAGGTTCTAGAAAAGAATTCTAATTGCATCCTAGCATATCTTGCTGTTTGTCTGTTTGTTGAGTGATTTTTGAACAAATATTGTCCTCGTTTCTTTGTACACGCAAAGTGCTGGCATCACTACGGCATGGGACGATGGCCTTTGGACACATATACAGAACATTTTCTAGGCTTCAGAGATGATGGAATCTGTGCAATAGCAGGATTTGGGAGCACTCTGGGCTGTTGCTGCCTCTTAGCACCTGGCAGCTTAACCCAGAGGCTGTGGAGGCAGTTCAGCCCCATGTCATTCACAGCAGTCTGGGAAGTGCAAGGCAGGGTTTGGGGCTCCACAGAGCACTGGGGTGAGTAGGGACACACAGGCTCTGCCTTGGGGGCACGGCAAGAGCCGAACCATGCCCACAATCTCCCGCTCTCTCTTCAGGTCCCTCCAGAGTCCACTGCTTCTACCCAAACCGGAACCAGATGTGGCTGCTCGAGGGAACCCCGGTGTTTCCTGGGAGACATCGTGTGTCTCTGCCTCCCCAATCTGGTGCATTCCACGGGAGCAAAATTGTGGTGGACAACCTATCTCACAGTCCTACAGGTCTGCACCGATGCAACAGCCTCTCGAGTGCTGCCCACACCCTGTGCCCCTCGCTTGCCAGCCTCTGCAGGAGGCCGGTGCTCCGGCATAATGGTCAAGTGGTCACTGGCAGAGCTGGCATCCAATGCCGGCTGCACCGGAAGACTTGGGAGAATGTCCTTACTCGCGGGATGCATGAGAGGTAGGATTTCACTCAGAGAGACGATCACAGGGCACAAAGCCTTTGTACGGGCACACCCATGCAATTCACTTGGGCACTACCCTGCTGCCAAGACATACATGCGAAAGGCTCTTGGAGTGAAATGCCTGGGACACCAGGAGCGGCATCTTGGCATGATAGCTCTTCCTCTTGGGAGCTCTGGCCGGGCCCTGCTTCAAAGAGTTCGAGCCCAAAGTACAGCCCTCGTGACCCCCAAAGCTTCATTGGGAGACCCGTGCAGATGAGCTGCTCAGATTTCTAGCTGTGCTAGGTGTCACACTAGGTGTCCTGCAAACAACTGCATAGCGTCCTCACCTTCGTGGAAAAGCCATTCTTCCCAGTGGGCTTGCACCGGACAAAGAATGACAACCAACAGGATTCAAAGAAGCCATTGTCCCCATCAGCTCTGAACACTGTGTGAGGTCCCCGCGGTGCTCCTGCCGAACACCTGAGGGCGCTGTGATTGCGCAGGCACAGCCTGCTGCTTGCAGCTTTCCCCTAGCCCAAGTTCACATTCCCTTCCCTTTGGCATCTCACTCCTGGTCAGTGTCCTCGGAAGAGGATGAGACCTGGAGATCCTCATAGAGCACGCTGAGTGGGGATTTGGAGCAGGATCCCACTCTGTCATCTGCAACGGGGGTCTTGAGTGGTCGAGGAACGGCCTCCTCAGGAGGCTGGGAGGAGGGAGTGCTGATGATTGTGCAGCTCCACCGGTTGCCGTGAACTCTGCTGAGGAGCATCTTGAGGGACTGCAGGTGAGGGGCAGAGCCAGGACTTGGGGGATGGGAGCCAGTGCAGTCCGGGGAAGGCTTCAGCTGAGGTCTGTTGCTTGGAGGCTGCTGATGAGCGCTGAGCTCTGGATTTGGTGAGCTCTGGGTCACATGCCATGATGGTTTCCTTGCAACTCCTGCTGTAGCTGGCAGTGGCAGTGGCCGTGGCTGTGGCAGTGGCTGTTGTGTTTGGAGAGTCACCGGCTCTCTGGTCTGACTGGCATTCTGTGATGCAGGGACAGCAGCAGCGAGCCTTGGCCTCTTGGCGCCCGTCTGCCAAGAAGCTCTGGGCCAATGGGCAGATCTCTTGCCTGGAATGATGCTGCCGAGAGTGGAGCGTGGACACATTCTGCGTGCGGGACCCTGCGGGCGGCTTGGCCTGTGTCCACCCCTCAGGACACCTGACTGGTGCATGAGATTGGATGCTTTGAGGTCGGCCTTGCATCCTGGAGGCCTCTTGGGGAAGAGGAGACGCAGGGACTGCAGACCTCTCTTCTGCCTGAGCTTGGAGAAGAGGATTCATGCCGGTTGTCTTCTTGGTTGTGTGCACGGGCCGCGGCCTACTGGGTGTCCTCAGAAGCTTTTCAGAGGAGTCAGTCGCATTCTCACAGTGGTGTTGCTGTCTTGCTTGGGCTTTGGTGAGACATGTCTGGAGGGGAGTTCTGCGATGCTTCTCTTGTCGCCTGTGTCCCTCCTTGTCTTGTACTGTCTTGGTAAAGGGCCCGGAATCCTTGGACTGCTGGATCTTCTGTGGCCCCAGGTTCTCTTCATTGGACTTCAAGGGATACAGGGCTAGGGTCCCATCCCAGCGCTTGATGGGGCACCTCCTGCTGCTGGCCATGTGACCGAAGGCGCCACAGTTCTTGCACTTCACCCTGGGGTCCTCCTCCTCTGCTGGAGGAACTCTGGGCCCAGCTGCGACCATACGCTGCTTGCCCATCTTCTGAGATGTCAGTGCTCTGTGGGTCTGGGGCTGTGTCTTCTGCATCGACAGCCACCGCTCCACCTGCATGTTCTGAAGGACTTTCTGTCTGGTGCAAAGTAGTGTGCTTCTCCAGAGGCACAAAAATGCTGCTGGATGATGCTTGACAAACCGCCGTGGAGAGTGCAGGTTCCCAGCAGAGCACCAGCAAGGCAGAGAGGGAAGGGCGGAGGCCTTATATAGGGCCCTACAATGGGAGTAGCATACAGCCTGTTCATCTGAGCATCACAAATCCAGTCAAGCTTCATCAGATTCTCTCTGAGCAAAAGAAGGCATCCTCCTTGGGTCGCTAGCAATTTGAGCACACCCTGCCATATTTCTCTCACCAAACTTCACCATTGCATTTTGGAAACTTTGCTCTGCAATGTGCCTTTCCTTTTCTTCTTTGTGTCCCTCTGCTCTGCTAGGGAGGCAGTTTCACTATTTTGAAGTGTGTGTGTGTGTGTGTGTGTGTGTGTGTGTGTGTGTGTTTGAAGAGTGTTTGGAGATATGAAAGTTTGACAAGGTATTTTTAAGCGTTACGTTCTTCCATCAGTGGTTAAATAGTCTTGCCCTGCAGAGCCATTGAAGAGGAAATAGAAGGGCTAACCCTAACCCTAACCTTAACCCTCACCGTAACCCCTAACCCTGACCCTGACTCTGACCTGATGCTGATGTTGACCCTGACCTTGACCCTGACCCTGACCCTGACCCCTGGCTGGAGCTATGGCTTAAGTGGCAAAGCCTCGGCCTTGCAGTGCCAGCATGTATTATGGGTGTGGTCTGTGTCCCAGCCGCACCTGTTTGCATCCAGCTCTCTGCTTATGGGCTTGGAAAGCAGTGGTGGATGGCCCAAAGACTCGAGAGGCTGCATCCACCTGGGAGACCCAGAAGAAGCTCCTGACTCCAGGCTTCAGATCAACTCAGCCTTGGCTGTGGCAGCCATTTGGGCAGTGAACTAGCACATGGCAGATCCTGCTTTCCCTTTCTTGCTTTCCCGCTCTCTCCCCCTCTGTCAATCTGCCTATTCCGTAAACATCAGTCTCTTATTTGTGTGTGTGTGTGTGTGCGTGTGCATGTGTGCGTGTGTGTGTGTGTGTGTGAGTACAAAGAGGAATTAGCAACCTATCAGCTGTGGGTCTGGCGCCGTTGCTCAAAAGGCTAATAATCTTCCACCCTAAGCGACAGCATCCAACAGGGATGCTGCCTCAAGGCTTGGCCGCTCTAACTCCCATCTAGTTCCCTGCTTAGAGACTGGGGAAGTGGCAGAGGATGGCCCATGTCCTTGAGTCCCTGCCCCCGAACCCCCAAGGTTGACCCGAACCAGCTCCTGGCCTGTGGCTTCAGATTGCCTCAGCTCGGTCCATGGCAGCCATCTGGGGCGTGAACAGCAGACGCAAGATCTTTCTCTCGCCATCCCGTCTTCTCTGTGAAAACTGCAGTTCCCATAACGGGAAACAGGTTCTAGAAAAGAATTCTAATTGCATCCTAGCATATCTTGCTGTTTGTCTGTTTGTTGAGTGATTTTTGAACAAATATTGTCCTCGTTTCTTTGTACACGCAAAGTGCTGGCATCACTACGGCATGGGACGATGGCCTTTGGACACATATACAGAACATTTTCTAGGCTTCAGAGATGATGGAATCTGTGCAATAGCAGGATTTGGGAGCACTCTGGGCTGTTGCTGCCTCTTAGCACCTGGCAGCTTAACCCAGAGGCTGTGGAGGCAGTTCAGCCCCATGTCATTCACAGCAGTCTGGGAAGTGCAAGGCAGGGTTTGGGGCTCCACAGAGCACTGGGGTGAGTAGGGACACACAGGCTCTGCCTTGGGGGCACGGCAAGAGCCGAACCATGCCCACAATCTCCCGCTCTCTCTTCAGGTCCCTCCAGAGTCCACTGCTTCTACCCAAACCGGAACCAGATGTGGCTGCTCGAGGGAACCCCGGTGTTTCCTGGGAGACATCGTGTGTCTCTGCCTCCCCAATCTGGTGCATTCCACGGGAGCAAAATTGTGGTGGACAACCTATCTCACAGTCCTACAGGTCTGCACCGATGCAACAGCCTCTCGAGTGCTGCCCACACCCTGTGCCCCTCGCTTGCCAGCCTCTGCAGGAGGCCGGTGCTCCGGCATAATGGTCAAGTGGTCACTGGCAGAGCTGGCATCCAATGCCGGCTGCACCGGAAGACTTGGGAGAATGTCCTTACTCGCGGGATGCATGAGAGGTAGGATTTCACTCAGAGAGACGATCACAGGGCACAAAGCCTTTGTACGGGCACACCCATGCAATTCACTTGGGCACTACCCTGCTGCCAAGACATACATGCGAAAGGCTCTTGGAGTGAAATGCCTGGGACACCAGGAGCGGCATCTTGGCATGATAGCTCTTCCTCTTGGGAGCTCTGGCCGGGCCCTGCTTCAAAGAGTTCGAGCCCAAAGTACAGCCCTCGTGACCCCCAAAGCTTCATTGGGAGACCCGTGCAGATGAGCTGCTCAGATTTCTAGCTGTGCTAGGTGTCACACTAGGTGTCCTGCAAACAACTGCATAGCGTCCTCACCTTCGTGGAAAAGCCATTCTTCCCAGTGGGCTTGCACCGGACAAAGAATGACAACCAACAGGATTCAAAGAAGCCATTGTCCCCATCAGCTCTGAACACTGTGTGAGGTCCCCGCGGTGCTCCTGCCGAACACCTGAGGGCGCTGTGATTGCGCAGGCACAGCCTGCTGCTTGCAGCTTTCCCCTAGCCCAAGTTCACATTCCCTTCCCTTTGGCATCTCACTCCTGGTCAGTGTCCTCGGAAGAGGATGAGACCTGGAGATCCTCATAGAGCACGCTGAGTGGGGATTTGGAGCAGGATCCCACTCTGTCATCTGCAACGGGGGTCTTGAGTGGTCGAGGAACGGCCTCCTCAGGAGGCTGGGAGGAGGGAGTGCTGATGATTGTGCAGCTCCACCGGTTGCCGTGAACTCTGCTGAGGAGCATCTTGAGGGACTGCAGGTGAGGGGCAGAGCCAGGACTTGGGGGATGGGAGCCAGTGCAGTCCGGGGAAGGCTTCAGCTGAGGTCTGTTGCTTGGAGGCTGCTGATGAGCGCTGAGCTCTGGATTTGGTGAGCTCTGGGTCACATGCCATGATGGTTTCCTTGCAACTCCTGCTGTAGCTGGCAGTGGCAGTGGCCGTGGCTGTGGCAGTGGCTGTTGTGTTTGGAGAGTCACCGGCTCTCTGGTCTGACTGGCATTCTGTGATGCAGGGACAGCAGCAGCGAGCCTTGGCCTCTTGGCGCCCGTCTGCCAAGAAGCTCTGGGCCAATGGGCAGATCTCTTGCCTGGAATGATGCTGCCGAGAGTGGAGCGTGGACACATTCTGCGTGCGGGACCCTGCGGGCGGCTTGGCCTGTGTCCACCCCTCAGGACACCTGACTGGTGCATGAGATTGGATGCTTTGAGGTCGGCCTTGCATCCTGGAGGCCTCTTGGGGAAGAGGAGACGCAGGGACTGCAGACCTCTCTTCTGCCTGAGCTTGGAGAAGAGGATTCATGCCGGTTGTCTTCTTGGTTGTGTGCACGGGCCGCGGCCTACTGGGTGTCCTCAGAAGCTTTTCAGAGGAGTCAGTCGCATTCTCACAGTGGTGTTGCTGTCTTGCTTGGGCTTTGGTGAGACATGTCTGGAGGGGAGTTCTGCGATGCTTCTCTTGTCGCCTGTGTCCCTCCTTGTCTTGTACTGTCTTGGTAAAGGGCCCGGAATCCTTGGACTGCTGGATCTTCTGTGGCCCCAGGTTCTCTTCATTGGACTTCAAGGGATACAGGGCTAGGGTCCCATCCCAGCGCTTGATGGGGCACCTCCTGCTGCTGGCCATGTGACCGAAGGCGCCACAGTTCTTGCACTTCACCCTGGGGTCCTCCTCCTCTGCTGGAGGAACTCTGGGCCCAGCTGCGACCATACGCTGCTTGCCCATCTTCTGAGATGTCAGTGCTCTGTGGGTCTGGGGCTGTGTCTTCTGCATCGACAGCCACCGCTCCACCTGCATGTTCTGAAGGACTTTCTGTCTGGTGCAAAGTAGTGTGCTTCTCCAGAGGCACAAAAATGCTGCTGGATGATGCTTGACAAACCGCCGTGGAGAGTGCAGGTTCCCAGCAGAGCACCAGCAAGGCAGAGAGGGAAGGGCGGAGGCCTTATATAGGGCCCTACAATGGGAGTAGCATACAGCCTGTTCATCTGAGCATCACAAATCCAGTCAAGCTTCATCAGATTCTCTCTGAGCAAAAGAAGGCATCCTCCTTGGGTCGCTAGCAATTTGAGCACACCCTGCCATATTTCTCTCACCAAACTTCACCATTGCATTTTGGAAACTTTGCTCTGCAATGTGCCTTTCCTTTTCTTCTTTGTGTCCCTCTGCTCTGCTAGGGAGGCAGTTTCACTATTTTGGAGTGTGTGTGTGTCTGTGTCTGTGTCTGTGTGTGTGTGTGTGTGTGTGTGTGTGTGTGTGTTTGAAGAGTGTTTGGAGATATGAAAGTTTGACAAGGTATTTTTAAGCGTTACGTTCTTCCATCAGTGGTTAAATAGTCTTGCCCTGCAGAGCCATTGAAGAGGAAATAGAAGGGCTAACCCTAACCCTAACCTTAACCCTCACCGTAACCCCTAACCCTGACCCTGACTCTGACCTGATGCTGATGTTGACCCTGACCTTGACCCTGACCCTGACCCTGACCCCTGGCTGGAGCTATGGCTTAAGTGGCAAAGCCTCGGCCTTGCAGTGCCAGCATGTATTATGGGTGTGGTCTGTGTCCCAGCCGCACCTGTTTGCATCCAGCTCTCTGCTTATGGGCTTGGAAAGCAGTGGTGGATGGCCCAAAGACTCGAGAGGCTGCATCCACCTGGGAGACCCAGAAGAAGCTCCTGACTCCAGGCTTCAGATCAACTCAGCCTTGGCTGTGGCAGCCATTTGGGCAGTGAACTAGCACATGGCAGATCCTGCTTTCCCTTTCTTGCTTTCCCGCTCTCTCCCCCTCTGTCAATCTGCCTATTCCGTAAACATCAGTCTCTTATTTGTGTGTGTGTGTGTGTGCGTGTGCATGTGTGCGTGTGTGTGTGTGTGTGTGAGTACAAAGAGGAATTAGCAACCTATCAGCTGTGGGTCTGGCGCCGTTGCTCAAAAGGCTAATAATCTTCCACCCTAAGCGACAGCATCCAACAGGGATGCTGCCTCAAGGCTTGGCCGCTCTAACTCCCATCTAGTTCCCTGCTTAGAGACTGGGGAAGTGGCAGAGGATGGCCCATGTCCTTGAGTCCCTGCCCCCGAACCCCCAAGGTTGACCCGAACCAGCTCCTGGCCTGTGGCTTCAGATTGCCTCAGCTCGGTCCATGGCAGCCATCTGGGGCGTGAACAGCAGACGCAAGATCTTTCTCTCGCCATCCCGTCTTCTCTGTGAAAACTGCAGTTCCCATAACGGGAAACAGGTTCTAGAAAAGAATTCTAATTGCATCCTAGCATATCTTGCTGTTTGTCTGTTTGTTGAGTGATTTTTGAACAAATATTGTCCTCGTTTCTTTGTACACGCAAAGTGCTGGCATCACTACGGCATGGGACGATGGCCTTTGGACACATATACAGAACATTTTCTAGGCTTCAGAGATGATGGAATCTGTGCAATAGCAGGATTTGGGAGCACTCTGGGCTGTTGCTGCCTCTTAGCACCTGGCAGCTTAACCCAGAGGCTGTGGAGGCAGTTCAGCCCCATGTCATTCACAGCAGTCTGGGAAGTGCAAGGCAGGGTTTGGGGCTCCACAGAGCACTGGGGTGAGTAGGGACACACAGGCTCTGCCTTGGGGGCACGGCAAGAGCCGAACCATGCCCACAATCTCCCGCTCTCTCTTCAGGTCCCTCCAGAGTCCACTGCTTCTACCCAAACCGGAACCAGATGTGGCTGCTCGAGGGAACCCCGGTGTTTCCTGGGAGACATCGTGTGTCTCTGCCTCCCCAATCTGGTGCATTCCACGGGAGCAAAATTGTGGTGGACAACCTATCTCACAGTCCTACAGGTCTGCACCGATGCAACAGCCTCTCGAGTGCTGCCCACACCCTGTGCCCCTCGCTTGCCAGCCTCTGCAGGAGGCCGGTGCTCCGGCATAATGGTCAAGTGGTCACTGGCAGAGCTGGCATCCAATGCCGGCTGCACCGGAAGACTTGGGAGAATGTCCTTACTCGCGGGATGCATGAGAGGTAGGATTTCACTCAGAGAGACGATCACAGGGCACAAAGCCTTTGTACGGGCACACCCATGCAATTCACTTGGGCACTACCCTGCTGCCAAGACATACATGCGAAAGGCTCTTGGAGTGAAATGCCTGGGACACCAGGAGCGGCATCTTGGCATGATAGCTCTTCCTCTTGGGAGCTCTGGCCGGGCCCTGCTTCAAAGAGTTCGAGCCCAAAGTACAGCCCTCGTGACCCCCAAAGCTTCATTGGGAGACCCGTGCAGATGAGCTGCTCAGATTTCTAGCTGTGCTAGGTGTCACACTAGGTGTCCTGCAAACAACTGCATAGCGTCCTCACCTTCGTGGAAAAGCCATTCTTCCCAGTGGGCTTGCACCGGACAAAGAATGACAACCAACAGGATTCAAAGAAGCCATTGTCCCCATCAGCTCTGAACACTGTGTGAGGTCCCCGCGGTGCTCCTGCCGAACACCTGAGGGCGCTGTGATTGCGCAGGCACAGCCTGCTGCTTGCAGCTTTCCCCTAGCCCAAGTTCACATTCCCTTCCCTTTGGCATCTCACTCCTGGTCAGTGTCCTCGGAAGAGGATGAGACCTGGAGATCCTCATAGAGCACGCTGAGTGGGGATTTGGAGCAGGATCCCACTCTGTCATCTGCAACGGGGGTCTTGAGTGGTCGAGGAACGGCCTCCTCAGGAGGCTGGGAGGAGGGAGTGCTGATGATTGTGCAGCTCCACCGGTTGCCGTGAACTCTGCTGAGGAGCATCTTGAGGGACTGCAGGTGAGGGGCAGAGCCAGGACTTGGGGGATGGGAGCCAGTGCAGTCCGGGGAAGGCTTCAGCTGAGGTCTGTTGCTTGGAGGCTGCTGATGAGCGCTGAGCTCTGGATTTGGTGAGCTCTGGGTCACATGCCATGATGGTTTCCTTGCAACTCCTGCTGTAGCTGGCAGTGGCAGTGGCCGTGGCTGTGGCAGTGGCTGTTGTGTTTGGAGAGTCACCGGCTCTCTGGTCTGACTGGCATTCTGTGATGCAGGGACAGCAGCAGCGAGCCTTGGCCTCTTGGCGCCCGTCTGCCAAGAAGCTCTGGGCCAATGGGCAGATCTCTTGCCTGGAATGATGCTGCCGAGAGTGGAGCGTGGACACATTCTGCGTGCGGGACCCTGCGGGCGGCTTGGCCTGTGTCCACCCCTCAGGACACCTGACTGGTGCATGAGATTGGATGCTTTGAGGTCGGCCTTGCATCCTGGAGGCCTCTTGGGGAAGAGGAGACGCAGGGACTGCAGACCTCTCTTCTGCCTGAGCTTGGAGAAGAGGATTCATGCCGGTTGTCTTCTTGGTTGTGTGCACGGGCCGCGGCCTACTGGGTGTCCTCAGAAGCTTTTCAGAGGAGTCAGTCGCATTCTCACAGTGGTGTTGCTGTCTTGCTTGGGCTTTGGTGAGACATGTCTGGAGGGGAGTTCTGCGATGCTTCTCTTGTCGCCTGTGTCCCTCCTTGTCTTGTACTGTCTTGGTAAAGGGCCCGGAATCCTTGGACTGCTGGATCTTCTGTGGCCCCAGGTTCTCTTCATTGGACTTCAAGGGATACAGGGCTAGGGTCCCATCCCAGCGCTTGATGGGGCACCTCCTGCTGCTGGCCATGTGACCGAAGGCGCCACAGTTCTTGCACTTCACCCTGGGGTCCTCCTCCTCTGCTGGAGGAACTCTGGGCCCAGCTGCGACCATACGCTGCTTGCCCATCTTCTGAGATGTCAGTGCTCTGTGGGTCTGGGGCTGTGTCTTCTGCATCGACAGCCACCGCTCCACCTGCATGTTCTGAAGGACTTTCTGTCTGGTGCAAAGTAGTGTGCTTCTCCAGAGGCACAAAAATGCTGCTGGATGATGCTTGACAAACCGCCGTGGAGAGTGCAGGTTCCCAGCAGAGCACCAGCAAGGCAGAGAGGGAAGGGCGGAGGCCTTATATAGGGCCCTACAATGGGAGTAGCATACAGCCTGTTCATCTGAGCATCACAAATCCAGTCAAGCTTCATCAGATTCTCTCTGAGCAAAAGAAGGCATCCTCCTTGGGTCGCTAGCAATTTGAGCACACCCTGCCATATTTCTCTCACCAAACTTCACCATTGCATTTTGGAAACTTTGCTCTGCAATGTGCCTTTCCTTTTCTTCTTTGTGTCCCTCTGCTCTGCTAGGGAGGCAGTTTCACTATTTTGGAGTGTGTGTGTGTGTGTGTGTGTGTGTGTGTGTGTGTTTGAAGAGTGTTTGGAGATATGAAAGTTTGACAAGGTATTTTTAAGCGTTACGTTCTTCCATCAGTGGTTAAATAGTCTTGCCCTGCAGAGCCATTGAAGAGGAAATAGAAGGGCTAACCCTAACCCTAACCTTAACCCTCACCGTAACCCCTAACCCTCACCCTGACTCTGACCTGATGCTGATGTTGACCCTGACCTTGACCCTGACCCTGACCCTGACCCCTGGCTGGAGCTATGGCTTAAGTGGCAAAGCCTCGGCCTTGCAGTGCCAGCATGTATTATGGGTGTGGTCTGTGTCCCAGCCGCACCTGTTTGCATCCAGCTCTCTGCTTATGGGCTTGGAAAGCAGTGGTGGATGGCCCAAAGACTCGAGAGGCTGCATCCACCTGGGAGACCCAGAAGAAGCTCCTGACTCCAGGCTTCAGATCAACTCAGCCTTGGCTGTGGCAGCCATTTGGGCAGTGAACTAGCACATGGCAGATCCTGCTTTCCCTTTCTTGCTTTCCCGCTCTCTCCCCCTCTGTCAATCTGCCTATTCCGTAAACATCAGTCTCTTATTTGTGTGTGTGTGTGTGTGCGTGTGCATGTGTGCGTGTGTGTGTGTGTGTGTGAGTACAAAGAGGAATTAGCAACCTATCAGCTGTGGGTCTGGCGCCGTTGCTCAAAAGGCTAATAATCTTCCACCCTAAGCGACAGCATCCAACAGGGATGCTGCCTCAAGGCTTGGCCGCTCTAACTCCCATCTAGTTCCCTGCTTAGAGACTGGGGAAGTGGCAGAGGATGGCCCATGTCCTTGAGTCCCTGCCCCCGACCCCCCAAGGTTGACCCGAACCAGCTCCTGGCCTGTGGCTTCAGATTGCCTCAGCTCGGTCCATGGCAGCCATCTGGGGCGTGAACAGCAGACGCAAGATCTTTCTCTCGCCATCCCGTCTTCTCTGTGAAAACTGCAGTTCCCATAACGGGAAACAGGTTCTAGAAAAGAATTCTAATTGCATCCTAGCATATCTTGCTGTTTGTCTGTTTGTTGAGTGATTTTTGAACAAATATTGTCCTCGTTTCTTTGTACACGCAAAGTGCTGGCATCACTACGGCATGGGACGATGGCCTTTGGACACATATACAGAACATTTTCTAGGCTTCAGAGATGATGGAATCTGTGCAATAGCAGGATTTGGGAGCACTCTGGGCTGTTGCTGCCTCTTAGCACCTGGCAGCTTAACCCAGAGGCTGTGGAGGCAGTTCAGCCCCATGTCATTCACAGCAGTCTGGGAAGTGCAAGGCAGGGTTTGGGGCTCCACAGAGCACTGGGGTGAGTAGGGACACACAGGCTCTGCCTTGGGGGCACGGCAAGAGCCGAACCATGCCCACAATCTCCCGCTCTCTCTTCAGGTCCCTCCAGAGTCCACTGCTTCTACCCAAACCGGAACCAGATGTGGCTGCTCGAGGGAACCCCGGTGTTTCCTGGGAGACATCGTGTGTCTCTGCCTCCCCAATCTGGTGCATTCCACAGGAGCAAAATTGTGGTGGACAACCTATCTCACAGTCCTACAGGTCTGCACCGATGCAACAACCTCTCGAGTGCTGCCCACACCCTGTGCCCCTCGCTTGCCAGCCTCTGCAGGAGGCCGGTGCTCCGGCATAATGGTCAAGTGGTCACTGGCAGAGCTGGCATCCAATGCCGGCTGCGCCGGAAGACTTGGGAGAATGTCCTTACTCGCGGGATGCATGAGAGGTAGGATTTCACTCAGAGAGACGATCACAGGGCACAAAGCCTTTGTACGGGCACACCCATGCAATTCACTTGGGCACTACCCTGCCGCCAAGACATACATGCGAAAGGCTCTTGGAGTGAAATGCCTGGGACACCAGGAGCGGCATCTTGGCATGATAGCTCTTCCTCTTGGGAGCTCTGGCCGGGCCCTGCTTCAAAGAGTTCGAGCCCAAAGTACAGCCCTCGTGACCCCCAAAGCTTCATTGGGAGACCCGTGCAGATGAGCTGCTCAGATTTCTAGCTGTGCTAGGTGTCACACTAGGTGTCCTGCAAACAACTGCATAGCGTCCTCACCTTCGTGGAAAAGCCATTCTTCCCAGTGGGCTTGCACCGGACAAAGAATGACAACCAACAGGATTCAAAGAAGCCATTGTCCCCATCAGCTCTGAACACTGTGTGAGGTCCCCGCGGTGCTCCTGCCGAACACCTGAGGGCGCTGTGATTGCGCAGGCACAGCCTGCTGCTTGCAGCTTTCCCCTAGCCCAAGTTCACATTCCCTTCCCTTTGGCATCTCACTCCTGGTCAGTGTCCTCGGAAGAGGATGAGACCTGGAGATCCTCATAGAGCACGCTGAGTGGGGATTTGGAGCAGGATCCCACTCTGTCATCTGCAACGGGGGTCTTGAGTGGTCGAGGAACGGCCTCCTCAGGAGGCTGGGAGGAGGGAGTGCTGATGATTGTGCAGCTCCACCGGTTGCCGTGAACTCTGCTGAGGAGCATCTTGAGGGACTGCAGGTGAGGGGCAGAGCCAGGACTTGGGGGATGGGAGCCAGTGCAGTCCGGGGAAGGCTTCAGCTGAGGTCTGTTGCTTGGAGGCTGCTGATGAGCGCTGAGCTCTGGATTTGGTGAGCTCTGGGTCACATGCCATGATGGTTTCCTTGCAACTCCTGCTGTAGCTGGCAGTGGCAGTGGCCGTGGCTGTGGCAGTGGCTGTTGTGTTTGGAGAGTCACCGGCTCTCTGGTCTGACTGGCATTCTGTGATGCAGGGACAGCAGCAGCGAGCCTTGGCCTCTTGGCGCCCGTCTGCCAAGAAGCTCTGGGCCAATGGGCAGATCTCTTGCCTGGAATGATGCTGCCGAGAGTGGAGCGTGGACACATTCTGCGTGCGGGACCCTGCGGCTTGGCCTGTGTCCACCCCTCAGGACACCTGACTGGTGCATGAGATTGGATGCTTTGAGGTCGGCCTTGCATCCTGGAGGCCTCTTGGGGAAGAGGAGACGCAGGGACTGCAGACCTCTCTTCTGCCTGAGCTTGGAGAAGAGGATTCATGCCGGTTGTCTTCTTGGTTGTGTGCACGGGCCGCGGCCTACTGGGTGTCCTCAGAAGCTTTTCAGAGGAGTCAGTCGCATTCTCACAGTGGTGTTGCTGTCTTGCTTGGGCTTTGGTGAGACATGTCTGGAGGGGAGTTCTGCGATGCTTCTCTTGTCGCCTGTGTCCCTCCTTGTCTTGTACTGTCTTGGTAAAGGGCCCGGAATCCTTGGACTGCTGGATCTTCTGTGGCCCCAGGTTCTCTTCATTGGACTTCAAGGGATACAGGGCTAGGGTCCCATCCCAGCGCTTGATGGGGCACCTCCTGCTGCTGGCCATGTGACCGAAGGCGCCACAGTTCTTGCACTTCACCCTGGGGTCCTCCTCCTCTGCTGGAGGAACTCTGGGCCCAGCTGCGACCATACGCTGCTTGCCCATCTTCTGAGATGTCAGTGCTCTGTGGGTCTGGGGCTGTGTCTTCTGCATCGACAGCCACCGCTCCACCTGCATGTTCTGAAGGACTTTCTGTCTGGTGCAAAGTAGTGTGCTTCTCCAGAGGCACAAAAATGCTGCTGGATGATGCTTGACAAACCGCCGTGGAGAGTGCAGGTTCCCAGCAGAGCACCAGCAAGGCAGAGAGGGAAGGGCGGAGGCCTTATATAGGGCCCTACAATGGGAGTAGCATACAGCCTGTTCATCTGAGCATCACAAATCCAGTCAAGCTTCATCAGATTCTCTCTGAGCAAAAGAAGGCATCCTCCTTGGGTCGCTAGCAATTTGAGCACACCCTGCCATATTTCTCTCACCAAACTTCACCATTGCATTTTGGAAACTTTGCTCTGCAATGTGCCTTTCCTTTTCTTCTTTGTGTCCCTCTGCTCTGCTAGGGAGGCAGTTTCACTATTTTGGAGTGTGTGTGTGTGTGTGTGTGTGTGTGTGTGTTTGAAGAGTGTTTGGAGATATGAAAGTTTGACAAGGTATTTTTAAGCGTTACGTTCTTCCATCAGTGGTTAAATAGTCTTGCCCTGCAGAGCCATTGAAGAGGAAATAGAAGGGCTAACCCTAACCCTAACCTTAACCCTCACCGTAACCCCTAACCCTGACCCTGACTCTGACCTGATGCTGATGTTGACCCTGACCTTGACCCTGACCCTGACCCTGACCCCTGGCTGGAGCTATGGCTTAAGTGGCAAAGCCTCGGCCTTGCAGTGCCAGCATGTATTATGGGTGTGGTCTGTGTCCCAGCCGCACCTGTTTGCATCCAGCTCTCTGCTTATGGGCTTGGAAAGCAGTGGTGGATGGCCCAAAGACTCGAGAGGCTGCATCCACCTGGGAGACCCAGAAGAAGCTCCTGACTCCAGGCTTCAGATCAACTCAGCCTTGGCTGTGGCAGCCATTTGGGCAGTGAACTAGCACATGGCAGATCCTGCTTTCCCTTTCTTGCTTTCCCGCTCTCTCCCCCTCTGTCAATCTGCCTATTCCGTAAACATCAGTCTCTTATTTGTGTGTGTGTGTGTGTGCGTGTGCATGTGTGCGTGTGTGTGTGTGTGTGTGAGTACAAAGAGGAATTAGCAACCTATCAGCTGTGGGTCTGGCGCCGTTGCTCAAAAGGCTAATAATCTTCCACCCTAAGCGACAGCATCCAACAGGGATGCTGCCTCAAGGCTTGGCCGCTCTAACTCCCATCTAGTTCCCTGCTTAGAGACTGGGGAAGTGGCAGAGGATGGCCCATGTCCTTGAGTCCCTGCCCCCGACCCCCCAAGGTTGACCCGAACCAGCTCCTGGCCTGTGGCTTCAGATTGCCTCAGCTCGGTCCATGGCAGCCATCTGGGGCGTGAACAGCAGACGCAAGATCTTTCTCTCGCCATCCCGTCTTCTCTGTGAAAACTGCAGTTCCCATAACGGGAAACAGGTTCTAGAAAAGAATTCTAATTGCATCCTAGCATATCTTGCTGTTTGTCTGTTTGTTGAGTGATTTTTGAACAAATATTGTCCTCGTTTCTTTGTACACGCAAAGTGCTGGCATCACTACGGCATGGGACGATGGCCTTTGGACACATATACAGAACATTTTCTAGGCTTCAGAGATGATGGAATCTGTGCAATAGCAGGATTTGGGAGCACTCTGGGCTGTTGCTGCCTCTTAGCACCTGGCAGCTTAACCCAGAGGCTGTGGAGGCAGTTCAGCCCCATGTCATTCACAGCAGTCTGGGAAGTGCAAGGCAGGGTTTGGGGCTCCACAGAGCACTGGGGTGAGTAGGGACACACAGGCTCTGCCTTGGGGGCACGGCAAGAGCCGAACCATGCCCACAATCTCCCGCTCTCTCTTCAGGTCCCTCCAGAGTCCACTGCTTCTACCCAAACCGGAACCAGATGTGGCTGCTCGAGGGAACCCCGGTGTTTCCTGGGAGACATCGTGTGTCTCTGCCTCCCCAATCTGGTGCATTCCACGGGAGCAAAATTGTGGTGGACAACCTATCTCACAGTCCTACAGGTCTGCACCGATGCAACAGCCTCTCGAGTGCTGCCCACACCCTGTGCCCCTCGCTTGCCAGCCTCTGCAGGAGGCCGGTGCTCCGGCATAATGGTCAAGTGGTCACTGGCAGAGCTGGCATCCAATGCCGGCTGCACCGGAAGACTTGGGAGAATGTCCTTACTCGCGGGATGCATGAGAGGTAGGATTTCACTCAGAGAGACGATCACAGGGCACAAAGCCTTTGTACGGGCACACCCATGCAATTCACTTGGGCACTACCCTGCTGCCAAGACATACATGCGAAAGGCTCTTGGAGTGAAATGCCTGGGACACCAGGAGCGGCATCTTGGCATGATAGCTCTTCCTCTTGGGAGCTCTGGCCGGGCCCTGCTTCAAAGAGTTCGAGCCCAAAGTACAGCCCTCGTGACCCCCAAAGCTTCATTGGGAGACCCGTGCAGATGAGCTGCTCAGATTTCTAGCTGTGCTAGGTGTCACACTAGGTGTCCTGCAAACAACTGCATAGCGTCCTCACCTTCGTGGAAAAGCCATTCTTCCCAGTGGGCTTGCACCGGACAAAGAATGACAACCAACAGGATTCAAAGAAGCCATTGTCCCCATCAGCTCTGAACACTGTGTGAGGTCCCCGCGGTGCTCCTGCCGAACACCTGAGGGCGCTGTGATTGCGCAGGCACAGCCTGCTGCTTGCAGCTTTCCCCTAGCCCAAGTTCACATTCCCTTCCCTTTGGCATCTCACTCCTGGTCAGTGTCCTCGGAAGAGGATGAGACCTGGAGATCCTCATAGAGCACGCTGAGTGGGGATTTGGAGCAGGATCCCACTCTGTCATCTGCAACGGGGGTCTTGAGTGGTCGAGGAACGGCCTCCTCAGGAGGCTGGGAGGAGGGAGTGCTGATGATTGTGCAGCTCCACCGGTTGCCGTGAACTCTGCTGAGGAGCATCTTGAGGGACTGCAGGTGAGGGGCAGAGCCAGGACTTGGGGGATGGGAGCCAGTGCAGTCCGGGGAAGGCTTCAGCTGAGGTCTGTTGCTTGGAGGCTGCTGATGAGCGCTGAGCTCTGGATTTGGTGAGCTCTGGGTCACATGCCATGATGGTTTCCTTGCAACTCCTGCTGTAGCTGGCAGTGGCAGTGGCCGTGGCTGTGGCAGTGGCTGTTGTGTTTGGAGAGTCACCGGCTCTCTGGTCTGACTGGCATTCTGTGATGCAGGGACAGCAGCAGCGAGCCTTGGCCTCTTGGCGCCCGTCTGCCAAGAAGCTCTGGGCCAATGGGCAGATCTCTTGCCTGGAATGATGCTGCCGAGAGTGGAGCGTGGACACATTCTGCGTGCGGGACCCTGCGGCTTGGCCTGTGTCCACCCCTCAGGACACCTGACTGGTGCATGAGATTGGATGCTTTGAGGTCGGCCTTGCATCCTGGAGGCCTCTTGGGGAAGAGGAGACGCAGGGACTGCAGACCTCTCTTCTGCCTGAGCTTGGAGAAGAGGATTCATGCCGGTTGTCTTCTTGGTTGTGTGCACGGGCCGCGGCCTACTGGGTGTCCTCAGAAGCTTTTCAGAGGAGTCAGTCGCATTCTCACAGTGGTGTTGCTGTCTTGCTTGGGCTTTGGTGAGACATGTCTGGAGGGGAGTTCTGCGATGCTTCTCTTGTCGCCTGTGTCCCTCCTTGTCTTGTACTGTCTTGGTAAAGGGCCCGGAATCCTTGGACTGCTGGATCTTCTGTGGCCCCAGGTTCTCTTCATTGGACTTCAAGGGATACAGGGCTAGGGTCCCATCCCAGCGCTTGATGGGGCACCTCCTGCTGCTGGCCATGTGACCGAAGGCGCCACAGTTCTTGCACTTCACCCTGGGGTCCTCCTCCTCTGCTGGAGGAACTCTGGGCCCAGCTGCGACCATACGCTGCTTGCCCATCTTCTGAGATGTCAGTGCTCTGTGGGTCTGGGGCTGTGTCTTCTGCATCGACAGCCACCGCTCCACCTGCATGTTCTGAAGGACTTTCTGTCTGGTGCAAAGTAGTGTGCTTCTCCAGAGGCACAAAAATGCTGCTGGATGATGCTTGACAAACCGCCGTGGAGAGTGCAGGTTCCCAGCAGAGCACCAGCAAGGCAGAGAGGGAAGGGCGGAGGCCTTATATAGGGCCCTACAATGGGAGTAGCATACAGCCTGTTCATCTGAGCATCACAAATCCAGTCAAGCTTCATCAGATTCTCTCTGAGCAAAAGAAGGCATCCTCCTTGGGTCGCTAGCAATTTGAGCACACCCTGCCATATTTCTCTCACCAAACTTCACCATTGCATTTTGGAAACTTTGCTCTGCAATGTGCCTTTCCTTTTCTTCTTTGTGTCCCTCTGCTCTGCTAGGGAGGCAGTTTCACTATTTTGGAGTGTGTGTGTGTGTGTGTGTGTGTGTGTGTGTGTGTGTTTGAAGAGTGTTTGGAGATATGAAAGTTTGACAAGGTATTTTTAAGCGTTACGTTCTTCCATCAGTGGTTAAATAGTCTTGCCCTGCAGAGCCATTGAAGAGGAAATAGAAGGGCTAACCCTAACCCTAACCTTAACCCTCACCGTAACCCCTAACCCTGACCCTGACTCTGACCTGATGCTGATGTTGACCCTGACCTTGACCCTGACCCTGACCCTGACCCCTGGCTGGAGCTATGGCTTAAGTGGCAAAGCCTCGGCCTTGCAGTGCCAGCATGTATTATGGGTGTGGTCTGTGTCCCAGCCGCACCTGTTTGCATCCAGCTCTCTGCTTATGGGCTTGGAAAGCAGTGGTGGATGGCCCAAAGACTCGAGAGGCTGCATCCACCTGGGAGACCCAGAAGAAGCTCCTGACTCCAGGCTTCAGATCAACTCAGCCTTGGCTGTGGCAGCCATTTGGGCAGTGAACTAGCACATGGCAGATCCTGCTTTCCCTTTCTTGCTTTCCCGCTCTCTCCCCCTCTGTCAATCTGCCTATTCCGTAAACATCAGTCTCTTATTTGTGTGTGTGTGTGTGTGCGTGTGCATGTGTGCGTGTGTGTGTGTGTGTGTGAGTACAAAGAGGAATTAGCAACCTATCAGCTGTGGGTCTGGCGCCGTTGCTCAAAAGGCTAATAATCTTCCACCCTAAGCGACAGCATCCAACAGGGATGCTGCCTCAAGGCTTGGCCGCTCTAACTCCCATCTAGTTCCCTGCTTAGAGACTGGGGAAGTGGCAGAGGATGGCCCATGTCCTTGAGTCCCTGCCCCCGACCCCCCAAGGTTGACCCGAACCAGCTCCTGGCCTGTGGCTTCAGATTGCCTCAGCTCGGTCCATGGCAGCCATCTGGGGCGTGAACAGCAGACGCAAGATCTTTCTCTCGCCATCCCGTCTTCTCTGTGAAAACTGCAGTTCCCATAACGGGAAACAGGTTCTAGAAAAGAATTCTAATTGCATCCTAGCATATCTTGCTGTTTGTCTGTTTGTTGAGTGATTTTTGAACAAATATTGTCCTCGTTTCTTTGTACACGCAAAGTGCTGGCATCACTACGGCATGGGACGATGGCCTTTGGACACATATACAGAACATTTTCTAGGCTTCAGAGATGATGGAATCTGTGCAATAGCAGGATTCGGGAGCACTCTGGGCTGTTGCTGCCTCTTAGCACCTGGCAGCTTAACCCAGAGGCTGTGGAGGCAGTTCAGCCCCATGTCATTCACAGCAGTCTGGGAAGTGCAAGGCAGGGTTTGGGGCTCCACAGAGCACTGGGGTGAGTAGGGACACACAGGCTCTGCCTTGGGGGCACGGCAAGAGCCGAACCATGCCCACAATCTCCCGCTCTCTCTTCAGGTCCCTCCAGAGTCCACTGCTTCTACCCAAACCGGAACCAGATGTGGCTGCTCGAGGGAACCCCGGTGTTTCCTGGGAGACATCGTGTGTCTCTGCCTCCCCAATCTGGTGCATTCCACGGGAGCAAAATTGTGGTGGACAACCTATCTCACAGTCCTACAGGTCTGCACCGATGCAACAGCCTCTCGAGTGCTGCCCACACCCTGTGCCCCTCGCTTGCCAGCCTCTGCAGGAGGCCGGTGCTCCGGCATAATGGTCAAGTGGTCACTGGCAGAGCTGGCATCCAATGCCGGCTGCACCGGAAGACTTGGGAGAATGTCCTTACTCGCGGGATGCATGAGAGGTAGGATTTCACTCAGAGAGACGATCACAGGGCACAAAGCCTTTGTACGGGCACACCCATGCAATTCACTTGGGCACTACCCTGCCGCCAAGACATACATGCGAAAGGCTCTTGGAGTGAAATGCCTGGGACACCAGGAGCGGCATCTTGGCATGATAGCTCTTCCTCTTGGGAGCTCTGGCCGGGCCCTGCTTCAAAGAGTTCGAGCCCAAAGTACAGCCCTCGTGACCCCCAAAGCTTCATTGGGAGACCCGTGCAGATGAGCTGCTCAGATTTCTAGCTGTGCTAGGTGTCACACTAGGTGTCCTGCAAACAACTGCATAGCGTCCTCACCTTCGTGGAAAAGCCATTCTTCCCAGTGGGCTTGCACCGGACAAAGAATGACAACCAACAGGATTCAAAGAAGCCATTGTCCCCATCAGCTCTGAACACTGTGTGAGGTCCCCGCGGTGCTCCTGCCGAACACCTGAGGGCGCTGTGATTGCGCAGGCACAGCCTGCTGCTTGCAGCTTTCCCCTAGCCCAAGTTCACATTCCCTTCCCTTTGGCATCTCACTCCTGGTCAGTGTCCTCGGAAGAGGATGAGACCTGGAGATCCTCATAGAGCACGCTGAGTGGGGATTTGGAGCAGGATCCCACTCTGTCATCTGCAACGGGGGTCTTGAGTGGTCGAGGAACGGCCTCCTCAGGAGGCTGGGAGGAGGGAGTGCTGATGATTGTGCAGCTCCACCGGTTGCCGTGAACTCTGCTGAGGAGCATCTTGAGGGACTGCAGGTGAGGGGCAGAGCCAGGACTTGGGGGATGGGAGCCAGTGCAGTCCGGGGAAGGCTTCAGCTGAGGTCTGTTGCTTGGAGGCTGCTGATGAGCGCTGAGCTCTGGATTTGGTGAGCTCTGGGTCACATGCCATGATGGTTTCCTTGCAACTCCTGCTGTAGCTGGCAGTGGCAGTGGCCGTGGCTGTGGCAGTGGCTGTTGTGTTTGGAGAGTCACCGGCTCTCTGGTCTGACTGGCATTCTGTGATGCAGGGACAGCAGCAGCGAGCCTTGGCCTCTTGGCGCCCGTCTGCCAAGAAGCTCTGGGCCAATGGGCAGATCTCTTGCCTGGAATGATGCTGCCGAGAGTGGAGCGTGGACACATTCTGCGTGCGGGACCCTGCGGGCGGCTTGGCCTGTGTCCACCCCTCAGGACACCTGACTGGTGCATGAGATTGGATGCTTTGAGGTCGGCCTTGCATCCTGGAGGCCTCTTGGGGAAGAGGAGACGCAGGGACTGCAGACCTCTCTTCTGCCTGAGCTTGGAGAAGAGGATTCATGCCGGTTGTCTTCTTGGTTGTGTGCACGGGCCGCGGCCTACTGGGTGTCCTCAGAAGCTTTTCAGAGGAGTCAGTCGCATTCTCACAGTGGTGTTGCTGTCTTGCTTGGGCTTTGGTGAGACATGTCTGGAGGGGAGTTCTGCGATGCTTCTCTTGTCGCCTGTGTCCCTCCTTGTCTTGTACTGTCTTGGTAAAGGGCCCGGAATCCTTGGACTGCTGGATCTTCTGTGGCCCCAGGTTCTCTTCATTGGACTTCAAGGGATACAGGGCTAGGGTCCCATCCCAGCGCTTGATGGGGCACCTCCTGCTGCTGGCCATGTGACCGAAGGCGCCACAGTTCTTGCACTTCACCCTGGGGTCCTCCTCCTCTGCTGGAGGAACTCTGGGCCCAGCTGCGACCATACGCTGCTTGCCCATCTTCTGAGATGTCAGTGCTCTGTGGGTCTGGGGCTGTGTCTTCTGCATCGACAGCCACCGCTCCACCTGCATGTTCTGAAGGACTTTCTGTCTGGTGCAAAGTAGTGTGCTTCTCCAGAGGCACAAAAATGCTGCTGGATGATGCTTGACAAACCGCCGTAGAGAGTGCAGGTTCCCAGCAGAGCACCAGCAAGGCAGAGAGGGAAGGGCGGAGGCCTTATATAGGGCCCTACAATGGGAGTAGCATACAGCCTGTTCATCTGAGCATCACAAATCCAGTCAAGCTTCATCAGATTCTCTCTGAGCAAAAGAAGGCATCCTCCTTGGGTCGCTAGCAATTTGAGCACACCCTGCCATATTTCTCTCACCAAACTTCACCATTGCATTTTGGAAACTTTGCTCTGCAATGTGCCTTTCCTTTTCTTCTTTGTGTCCCTCTGCTCTGCTAGGGAGGCAGTTTCACTATTTTGGAGTGTGTGTGTGTCTGTGTCTGTGTCTGTGTGTGTGTGTGTGTGTGTGTGTGTTTGAAGAGTGTTTGGAGATATGAAAGTTTGACAAGGTATTTTTAAGCGTTACGTTCTTCCATCAGTGGTTAAATAGTCTTGCCCTGCAGAGCCATTGAAGAGGAAATAGAAGGGCTAACCCTAACCCTAACCTTAACCCTCACCGTAACCCCTAACCCTCACCCTGACTCTGACCTGATGCTGATGTTGACCCTGACCTTGACCCTGACCCTGACTCTGACCCTGACCCCTGGCTGGAGCTATGGCTTAAGTGGCAAAGCCTCGGCCTTGCAGTGCCAGCATGTATTATGGGTGTGGTCTGTGTCCCAGCCGCACCTGTTTGCATCCAGCTCTCTGCTTATGGGCTTGGAAAGCAGTGGTGGATGGCCCAAAGACTCGAGAGGCTGCATCCACCTGGGAGACCCAGAAGAAGCTCCTGACTCCAGGCTTCAGATCAACTCAGCCTTGGCTGTGGCAGCCATTTGGGCAGTGAACTAGCACATGGCAGATCCTGCTTTCCCTTTCTTGCTTTCCCGCTCTCTCCCCCTCTGTCAATCTGCCTATTCCGTAAACATCAGTCTCTTATTTGTGTGTGTGTGTGTGTGTGCGTGTGCATGTGTGCGTGTGTGTGTGTGTGTGTGAGTACAAAGAGGAATTAGCAACCTATCAGCTGTGGGTCTGGCGCCGTTGCTCAAAAGGCTAATAATCTTCCACCCTAAGCGACAGCATCCAACAGGGATGCTGCCTCAAGGCTTGCCCGCTCTAACTCCCATCTAGTTCCCTGCTTAGAGACTGGGGAAGTGGCAGAGGATGGCCCATGTCCTTGAGTCCCTGCCCCCGAACCCCCAAGGTTGACCCGAACCAGCTCCTGGCCTGTGGCTTCAGATTGCCTCAGCTCGGTCCATGGCAGCCATCTGGGGCGTGAACAGCAGACGCAAGATCTTTCTCTCGCCATCCCGTCTTCTCTGTGAAAACTGCAGTTCCCATAACGGGAAACAGGTTCTAGAAAAGAATTCTAATTGCATCCTAGCATATCTTGCTGTTTGTCTGTTTGTTGAGTGATTTTTGAACAAATATTGTCCTCGTTTCTTTGTACACGCAAAGTGCTGGCATCACTACGGCATGGGACGATGGCCTTTGGACACATATACAGAACATTTTCTAGGCTTCAGAGATGATGGAATCTGTGCAATAGCAGGATTCGGGAGCACTCTGGGCTGTTGCTGCCTCTTAGCACCTGGCAGCTTAACCCAGAGGCTGTGGAGGCAGTTCAGCCCCATGTCATTCACAGCAGTCTGGGAAGTGCAAGGCAGGGTTTGGGGCTCCACAGAGCACTGGGGTGAGTAGGGACACACAGGCTCTGCCTTGGGGGCACGGCAAGAGCCAAACCATGCCCACAATCTCCCGCTCTCTCTTCAGGTCCCTCCAGAGTCCACTGCTTCTACCCAAACCGGAACCAGATGTGGCTGCTCGAGGGAACCCCGGTGTTTCCTGGGAGACATCGTGTGTCTCTGCCTCCCCAATCTGGTGCATTCCACAGGAGCAAAATTGTGGTGGACAACCTATCTCACAGTCCTACAGGTCTGCACCGATGCAACAGCCTCTCGAGTGCTGCCCACACCCTGTGCCCCTCGCTTGCCAGCCTCTGCAGGAGGCCGGTGCTCCGGCATAATGGTCAAGTGGTCACTGGCAGAGCTGGCATCCAATGCCGGCTGCGCCGGAAGACTTGGGAGAATGTCCTTACTCGCGGGATGCATGAGAGGTAGGATTTCACTCAGAGAGACGATCACAGGGCACAAAGCCTTTGTACGGGCACACCCATGCATTTCACTTGGGCACTACCCTGCCGCCAAGACATACATGCGAAAGGCTCTTGGAGTGAAATGCCTGGGACACCAGGAGCGGCATCTTGGCATGATAGCTCTTCCTCTTGGGAGCTCTGGCCGGGCCCTGCTTCAAAGAGTTTGAGCCCAAAGTACAGCCCTCGTGACCCCCAAAGCTTCATTGGGAGACCCGTGCAGATGAGCTGCTCAGATTTCTAGCTGTGCTAGGTGTCACACTAGGTGTCCTGCAAACAACTGCATAGCGTCCTCACCTTCGTGGAAAAGCCATTCTTCCCAGTGGGCTTGCACTGGACAAAGAATGACAACCAACAGGATTCAAAGAAGCCATTGTCCCCATCAGCTCTGAACACTGTGTGAGGTCCCCGCGGTGCTCCTGCCGAACACCTGAGGGCGCTGTGATTGCGCAGGCACAGCCTGCTGCTTGCAGCTTTCCCCTAGCCCAAGTTCACATTCCCTTCCCTTTGGCATCTCACTCCTGGTCAGTGTCCTCGGAAGAGGATGAGACCTGGAGATCCTCATAGAGCACGCTGAGTGGGGATTTGGAGCAGGATCCCACTCTGTCATCTGCAACGGGGGTCTTGAGTGGTCGAGGAACGGCCTCCTCAGGAGGCTGGGAGGAGGGAGTGCTGATGATTGTGCAGCTCCACCGGTTGCCGTGAACTCTGCTGAGGAGCATCTTGAGGGACTGCAGGTGAGGGGCAGAGCCAGGACTTGGGGGATGGGAGCCAGTGCAGTCCGGGGAAGGCTTCAGCTGAGGTCTGTTGCTTGGAGGCTGCTGATGAGCGCTGAGCTCTGGATTTGGTGAGCTCTGGGTCACATGCCATGATGGTTTCCTTGCAACTCCTGCTGTAGCTGGCAGTGGCAGTGGCCGTGGCTGTGGCAGTGGCTGTTGTGTTTGGAGAGTCACCGGCTCTCTGGTCTGACTGGCATTCTGTGATGCAGGGACAGCAGCAGCGAGCCTTGGCCTCTTGGCGCCCGTCTGCCAAGAAGCTCTGGGCCAATGGGCAGATCTCTTGCCTGGAATGATGCTGCCGAGAGTGGAGCGTGGACACATTCTGCGTGCGGGACCCTGCGGGCGGCTTGGCCTGTGTCCACCCCTCAGGACACCTGACTGGTGCATGAGATTGGATGCTTTGAGGTCGGCCTTGCATCCTGGAGGCCTCTTGGGGAAGAGGAGACGCAGGGACTGCAGACCTCTCTTCTGCCTGAGCTTGGAGAAGAGGATTCATGCCGGTTGTCTTCTTGGTTGTGTGCACGGGCCGCGGCCTACTGGGTGTCCTCAGAAGCTTTTCAGAGGAGTCAGTCGCATTCTCACAGTGGTGTTGCTGTCTTGCTTGGGCTTTGGTGAGACATGTCTGGAGGGGAGTTCTGCGATGCTTCTCTTGTCGCCTGTGTCCCTCCTTGTCTTGTACTGTCTTGGTAAAGGGCCCGGAATCCTTGGACTGCTGGATCTTCTGTGGCCCCAGGTTCTCTTCATTGGACTTCAAGGGATACAGGGCTAGGGTCCCATCCCAGTGCTTGATGGGGCACCTCCTGCTGCTGGCCATGTGACCGAAGGCGCCACAGTTCTTGCACTTCACCCTGGGGTCCTCCTCCTCTGCTGGAGGAACTCTGGGCCCAGCTGCGACCATACGCTGCTTGCCCATCTTCTGAGATGTCAGTGCTCTGTGGGTCTGGGGCTGTGTCTTCTGCATCGACAGCCACCGCTCCACCTGCATGTTCTGAAGGACTTTCTGTCTGGTGCAAAGTAGTGTGCTTCTCCAGAGGCACAAAAATGCTGCTGGATGATGCTTGACAAACCGCCGTGGAGAGTGCAGGTTCCCAGCAGAGCACCAGCAAGGCAGAGAGGGAAGGGCGGAGGCCTTATATAGGGCCCTACAATGGGAGTAGCATACAGCCTGTTCATCTGAGCATCACAAATCCAGTCAAGCTTCATCAGATTCTCTCTGAGCAAAAGAAGGCATCCTCCTTGGGTCGCTAGCAATTTGAGCACACCCTGCCATATTTCTCTCACCAAACTTCACCATTGCATTTTGGAAACTTTGCTCTGCAATGTGCCTTTCCTTTTCTTCTTTGTGTCCCTCTGCTCTGCTAGGGAGGCAGTTTCACTATTTTGGAGTGTGTGTGTGTGTGTGTGTGTGTGTGTGTGTTTGAAGAGTGTTTGGAGATATGAAAGTTTGACAAGGTATTTTTAAGCGTTACGTTCTTCCATCAGTGGTTAAATAGTCTTGCCCTGCAGAGCCATTGAAGAGGAAATAGAAGGGCTAACCCTAACCCTAACCTTAACCCTCACCGTAACCCCTAACCCTGACCCTGACTCTGACCTGATGCTGATGTTGACCCTGACCTTGACCCTGACCCTGACCCTGACCCTGACCCCTGGCTGGAGCTATGGCTTAAGTGGCAAAGCCTCGGCCTTGCAGTGCCAGCATGTATTATGGGTGTGGTCTGTGTCCCGGCCGCACCTGTTTGCATCCAGCTCTCTGCTTATGGGCTTGGAAAGCAGTGGTGGATGGCCCAAAGACTCGAGAGGCTGCATCCACCTGGGAGACCCAGAAGAAGCTCCTGACTCCAGGCTTCAGATCAACTCAGCCTTGGCTGTGGCAGCCATTTGGGCAGTGAACTAGCACATGGCAGATCCTGCTTTCCCTTTCTTGCTTTCCCGCTCTCTCCCCCTCTGTCAATCTGCCTATTCCGTAAACATCAGTCTCTTATTTGTGTGTGTGTGTGTGTGTGCGTGTGCATGTGTGCGTGTGTGTGTGTGTGTGTGAGTACAAAGAGGAATTAGCAACCTATCAGCTGTGGGTCTGGCGCCGTTGCTCAAAAGGCTAATAATCTTCCACCCTAAGCGACAGCATCCAACAGGGATGCTGCCTCAAGGCTTGGCCGCTCTAACTCCCATCTAGTTCCCTGCTTAGAGACTGGGGAAGTGGCAGAGGATGGCCCATGTCCTTGAGTCCCTGCCCCCGACCCCCCAAGGTTGACCCGAACCAGCTCCTGGCCTGTGGCTTCAGATTGCCTCAGCTCGGTCCATGGCAGCCATCTGGGGCGTGAACAGCAGACGCAAGATCTTTCTCTCGCCATCCCGTCTTCTCTGTGAAAACTGCAGTTCCCATAATGGGAAACAGGTTCTAGAAAAGAATTCTAATTGCATCCTAGCATATCTTGCTGTTTGTCTGTTTGTTGAGTGATTTTTGAACAAATATTGTCCTCGTTTCTTTGTACACGCAAAGTGCTGGCATCACTACGGCATGGGACGATGGCCTTTGGACACATATACAGAACATTTTCTAGGCTTCAGAGATGATGGAATCTGTGCAATAGCAGGATTCGGGAGCACTCTGGGCTGTTGCTGCCTCTTAGCACCTGGCAGCTTAACCCAGAGGCTGTGGAGGCAGTTCAGCCCCATGTCATTCACAGCAGTCTGGGAAGTGCAAGGCAGGGTTTGGGGCTCCACAGAGCACTGGGGTGAGTAGGGACACACAGGCTCTGCCTTGGGGGCACGGCAAGAGCCGAACCATGCCCACAATCTCCCGCTCTCTCTTCAGGTCCCTCCAGAGTCCACTGCTTCTACCCAAACCGGAACCAGATGTGGCTGCTCGAGGGAACCCCGGTGTTTCCTGGGAGACATCGTGTGTCTCTGCCTCCCCAATCTGGTGCATTCCACGGGAGCAAAATTGTGGTGGACAACCTATCTCACAGTCCTACAGGTCTGCACCGATGCAACAGCCTCTCGAGTGCTGCCCACACCCTGTGCCCCTCGCTTGCCAGCCTCTGCAGGAGGCCGGTGCTCCGGCATAATGGTCAAGTGGTCACTGGCAGAGCTGACATCCAATGCCGGCTGCGCCGGAAGACTTGGGAGAATGTCCTTACTCGCGGGATGCATGAGAGGTAGGATTTCACTCAGAGAGAAGATCACAGGGCACAAAGCCTTTGTACGGGCACACCCATGCACTTCACTTGGGCACTACCCTGCCGCCAAGACATACATGCGAAAGGCTCTTGGAGTGAAATGCCTGGGACACCAGGAGCGGCATCTTGGCATGATAGCTCTTCCTCTTGGGAGCTCTGGCCGGGCCCTGCTTCAAAGAGTTCGAGCCCAAAGTACAGCCCTCGTGACCCCCAAAGCTTCATTGGGAGACCCGTGCAGATGAGCTGCTCAGATTTCTAGCTGTGCTAGGTGTCACACTAGGTGTCCTGCAAACAACTGCATAGCGTCCTCACCTTCGTGGAAAAGCCATTCTTCCCAGTGGGCTTGCACCGGACAAAGAATGACAACCAACAGGATTCAAAGAAGCCATTGTCCCCATCAGCTCTGAACACTGTGTGAGGTCCCCGCGGTGCTCCTGCCGAACACCTGAGGGCGCTGTGATTGCGCAGGCACAGCCTGCTGCTTGCAGCTTTCCCCTAGCCCAAGTTCACATTCCCTTCCCTTTGGCATCTCACTCCTGGTCAGTGTCCTCGGAAGAGGATGAGACCTGGAGATCCTCATAGAGCACGCTGAGTGGGGATTTGGAGCAGGATCCCACTCTGTCATCTGCAACGGGGGTCTTGAGTGGTCGAGGAACGGCCTCCTCAGGAGGCTGGGAGGAGGGAGTGCTGATGATTGTGCAGCTCCACCGGTTGCCGTGAACTCTGCTGAGGAGCATCTTGAGGGACTGCAGGTGAGGGGCAGAGCCAGGACTTGGGGGATGGGAGCCAGTGCAGTCCGGGGAAGGCTTCAGCTGAGGTCTGTTGCTTGGAGGCTGCTGATGAGCGCTGAGCTCTGGATTTGGTGAGCTCTGGGTCACATGCCATGATGGTTTCCTTGCAACTCCTGCTGTAGCTGGCAGTGGCAGTGGCCGTGGCTGTTGTGTTTGGAGAGTCACCGGCTCTCTGGTCTGACTGGCATTCTGTGATGCAGGGACAGCAGCAGCGAGCCTTGGCCTCTTGGCGCCCGTCTGCCAAGAAGCTCTGGGCCAATGGGCCGATCTCTTGCCTGGAATGATGCTGCCGAGAGTGGAGCGTGGACACATTCTGCGTGCGGGACCCTGCGGCTTGGCCTGTGTCCACCCCTCAGGACACCTGACTGGTGCATGAGATTGGATGCTTTGAGGTCGGCCTTGCATCCTGGAGGCCTCTTAGGGAAGAGGAGACGCAGGGACTGCAGACCTCTCTTCTGCCTGAGCTTGGAGAAGAGGATTCATGCCGGTTGTCCTCTTGGTTGTGTGCACGGGCCGCGGCCTACTGGGTGTCCTCAGAAGCTTTTCAGAGGAGTCAGTCGCATTCTCACGGTGGTGTTGCTGTCTTGCTTGGGCTTTGGTGAGACATGTCTGGAGGGGAGTTCTGCGATGCTTCTCTTGTCGCCTGTGTCCCTCCTTGTCTTGTACTGTCTTGGTAAAGGGCCCGGAATCCTTGGACTGCTGGATCTTCTGTGGCCCCAGGTTCTCTTCATTGGACTTCAAGGGATACAGGGCTAGGGTCCCATCCCAGCGCTTGATGGGGCACCTCCTGCTGCTGGCCATGTGATCGAAGGCGCCACAGTTCTTGCACTTCACCCTGGGGTCCTCCTCCTCTGCTGGAGGAACTCTGGGCCCAGCTGCGACCATACGCTGCTTGCCCATCTTCTGAGATGTCAGTGCTCTGTGGGTCTGGGGCTGTGTCTTCTGCATCGACAGCCACCGCTCCACCTGCATGTTCTGAAGGACTTTCTGTCTGGTGCAAAGTAGTGTGCTTCTCCAGAGGCACAAAAATGCTGCTGGATGATGCTTGACAAACCGCCGTGGAGAGTGCAGGTTCCCAGCAGAGCACCAGCAAGGCAGAGAGGGAAGGGCGGAGGCCTTATATAGGGCCCTACAATGGGAGTAGCATACAGCCTGTTCATCTGAGCATCACAAATCCAGTCAAGCTTCATCAGATTCTCTCTGAGCAAAAGAAGGCATCCTCCTTGGGTCGCTAGCAATTTGAGCACACCCTGCCATATTTCTCTCACCAAACTTCACCATTGCATTTTGGAAACTTTGCTCTGCAATGTGTCTTTCCTTTTCTTCTTTGTGTCCCTCTGCTCTGCTAGGGAGGCAGTTTCTCTTTTTGGAGTGTGTGTGTGTACGTGTCTTTGTGTGTGTGTGCGTGTTCATGTGCATGTGCGTGAGTGTGTGTGTGTGTTTGAAGAGTGTTTTGAGATATGAAAAGTTGACAAACTATTTTTAATTGTTACATTCTTCCATCAGTGGTTAAATAGTCTTGCCCTGCAGAGCCATTGAAGAGGAATTAGAAGGGCTAAGCCTAACCCTAACCCTAACCCTAACCCTCACCGTAAACCCTAACCCTCACCCTAACCCCTAACCTTCACCCTAACTCTGACCCTGATGCTGATGTTGACCCTGACCTTGACCCTGACCCTGACCCTGACCCCTGGCTGGAGCTATGGCTTAAGTGGCAAAGCCTCGGCCTTGCAGTGCCAGCATGTATTATGGGTGTGGTCTGTGTCCCAGCCGCACCTGTTTGCATCCAGCTCTCTGCTTATGGGCTTGGAAAGCAGTGGTGGATGGCCCAAAGACTCAAGAGGCTGTATCCACCTGGGAGACCCAGAAGAAGCTCCTGACTCCAGGCTTCAGATCAACTCAGCCTTGGCTGTGGCAGCCATTTGGGCAGTGAACTAGCACGTGGCAGATCCTGCTTTCCCTTTCTTGCTTTCCCGCTCTCTCCCCCTCTGTCAATCTGCCTAGTCCGTAAACATCAGTCTCTTATTTGTGTGTGTGTGTGTGCGTGTGCATGTGCATGTGTGCGTGTGCGTGTGTTCCTGTGTGTGTGTGTGTGAGTACAAAGAGGAATTAGCAACCTATCAGCTGTGGGTCTGGCATCGTTGCTCAAAAGGCAAATAATCTTCCCGATGTTTCACAGCCTCTGTCTCTTTTCTCACAGTTTATCCCAAGTGCCCCCAAAGTTACATATTTCAGAAATAATTTAGCTTCAGCCTTATAGATTTCATTTTTTCTGTTGCGGAGAGTCAGAAAAGGAATTTCTTCTGTTTCCTCACCCCATAT
This sequence comes from Ochotona princeps, assembly GCF_030435755.1. Classification (NCBI taxonomy): domain Eukaryota; kingdom Metazoa; phylum Chordata; class Mammalia; order Lagomorpha; family Ochotonidae; genus Ochotona; species Ochotona princeps. The sequence goes on along the minus strand of NW_026700340.1, from coordinate 449,749 downwards.
CATCCACACCAGCTTAGACCTAATGCCAAGATTGTACTAATCTGAACATAGTGGAGACTATTTCTGATTTTACAACCTTTCTCATGTTTCTCTGATACTGTCTGCTACAAATTCTCTGGTCATTCCCTAGTGCCTCTCCTTGCATGTTCCTGGTGCTGGTTCCAAGATCCTCCGTATAGTTCTCTTGTGCTCATCCCCCATCACAGTCACACGGTCCCCTCGTGCTGGTCCTCACGTGGTAAGGACTAGTGCTCATTCCGACAAGGTCCACCAATTGTCCCATGGTACTGGAGGAATATCTCCCACCTTACAGTTGCCTTAGTTGGGAATGGTGGAACAGGACTGAAGTTCCTAGTCAACATCTGACATGGTGATGACCTAACCCCTACCTTCTGGAATTAAAACGGCCTTATTGTTTCAAATCTCCTGAATATAAACTCCTTCAGGAAGAATAATGTTTTATCTTTTTAAAATAAGGATCTCTAATGTGAATTATAGGCTTAAATATTTGAGCCGTAGCCCTAGCCCTAAGTCTAACCCTAACCCCAAACCCCTAACCACTAACCCTAACCCTACCTGAGATTGAATATGAACCCTAATGTGTAACCCGAAACCGAACCCTAACCTAACCCAAATCTGGAACCTAATGCAAACTTGAACCCTAATCTTAATCCCTAAGTATAACCCTAACTGAACCGCAAACCAAACCCTAACTGAACCACAAACCAAATCCTAACTGAAACCCCAACCCTATCCAGAACCTGAACCCAACCTCATCCCCAAAGCTAACAAACCTACCCCAACCTCAACCCTAAATATAACCCTCAGCAGCACAGAGCATTCCTGGGAACCCCAGGCTCAATACATCACATAGTGAACTACACTGTAGTGTCACAGGCCAAGCTGGACCATGTAGCTCTTATGACCCCATTATGTCAGCCTAACCAATGTCCTGCAAGTCACGGGCAGGCAAATGAGTCCTACTCCCAAACCGTTTGAAGGAGGAGTGGTGACCTTGGCAAATTCAGGATTGTCTGCTGTATGGCTCCCTTTCCCAAGACAGGTATGTTCTTGCTCTACTGTAGGTGGTCATATATACACATCCTAGAATCAGACCCATCCAACACGTATCCTTTTAGCACACAGGCTTGCAGGGGCAATACAATGTTCTAATACCATCAAGGTGCCAGTCACACCAAGAGAGAAAAGAATTAGAAGGAAATTTCTCTGTACCCAACAAGCAACACAGACTCAGAGTATCCTATCACCAGGAGCTACATGCACAGTGTGTTCATCAGCAGTTGTGACACATGGAACACATCAAGCCACAAACTGATACATGAACTTGGAAAATCACAGACCCTGACACAAAAAACATGCGAAGATATAAATCATGACACACAGAACATGCTAAATCACAAACCGTGACACACAGGGCGTCTAATCCACAAACCATGACACACAGGACATGCTAAGCCACAAAATGAATCTTAGTAAACTCAAGAAAACCGAAATAATATCACATTGTCCTCCCTGGCTAAAATGGAATACAACTACAACTTGTCACAACAGAAACTCTAGAAATACTGAAAATACATGAGCTGGTAAACAACACACTCCTGAAGGAGTAATCGATCAATGAAGAAATCCAAAGAGAAAAAAAATTCAATTACCTAAATGAAAAAAAAGTGGAAACACCAATACACTGAAACATAGAGGAATGCTTATTACAAAAGCAAACTCTGAGGCTTTATAGCAATGATCACATGCACATTCAGAAATAAATAGAAGCATACCAAACAGAAAGAAGGCAACTAAAAGACTATGAAAATGAAGGGGAACCTGGCGGTGTGGCCTAGCGGCTAAAGTCCTCACCTTGAAAGCCCCGCTATCCCATATGGGCACTGGTTCTAATCCCGGCAGCTCCACTTCCCATCTAGCTCCCTGCTTGTGGCCTGGGAAAGCAGTTGAGGATAGCCCAAGGCTTTGGGACCCTGCACCCATGTGGGAGACCTGGAAGAGGTTCCTGGTCCCGGCATCAGATTGGCGCACACTGGCCCATTGCAGCTCACTTGGAGAGTAAATCATTGGATGGAAGATCTTCCTCTCTGTCTCTCCTCCTCTCTGTATATCTGACTTTGTAATAAAAATAAATCTTGAAAAAAAAAAGAAAATGAAGGGAAAAATTCCAATGTTTGAAGAAGAAATAAATAATAAATATCAGAGTAGAAATAGTAAAATAAAACTAAAGAGAGTTAAATGTTTGGTAAGACAAAGAGAGATAAAAGTCTGCACATGTGGCTTACTCCAGTGGACACAATAAGGCACAAAATGGCTGCAGTCAGCAACAAGGGCAGAGTTGGAAGTGGTAATGACAAACCCCAACAAAGAGAATCCCAAGAGAAGGTAACCTCCCTGCTGAGCCCCAGCAGACTCTGCTCAACTTCCAAGAATTCTAAGAAGTTTGATGTGCTGGGAACAATTCCAAGTTGATTCTATGAACACAGCTTTATCATCCATTCAAAAATAGAAATAAAACTATAGATCAATATCCTCATAAACAGAGCTGTAAAAGTTTTCAACAACGCTAAGTGAACTGAATCAAGCAACACATCAAAAAAAAAAAATTCTAATAGAATTATTTAGGGATTCTGGTGCACAAACTTCCTGAAAGCCGAGAAATACAGCATGCCTCACACCAACAGAATGAAGTAGAAAATTCACAGGGTCACTACAATAGACAGATCAATGGCTTGTGATTTAAAAACTTTTAACAAATTCACTCTACAAAGAATGTATCTCAACCTCGTAATGGCTGGGTTGGATAAATCCACGCCCAATATTATGCTGAATGGGAAAAAATTGGGAACCCAAGAATGCCTATCCTCACTCCTCTTTTTCATTTAAAACCACGGATTCCTACCAACGCAGTTAGGCAAGAGAAATAAATGAAAGGCTTACTGTTAGAAAAAGTGTAAGTCCAGGTATCCCTGACTGCAGATTCCTGGTTCAGCTTTGGAGAAAATTGGAAACAGCAGACGTTAAGCTCAATGCCAAACTCAGTAAACTTGCACAGTTCAAACTGAATGTGCATTTATAATTGTCAATATGAACTCCACCAGCAGGAAATTACAACAGCTATCTCATTAGCTATGACAAAAATCTTAATGGAATGATGTAAACCAAGAATATAAAATATATTTCTCTAATACAATTATGTAACACTAAAGAAAGTAATTAAATATACTTACAAAGGATATTTAACAAAGAAAGATCTATCATGTTCATGGGATGGAAAATTTACTTATTTATTTTTATAAAGATTGTTTTTTTTTTTTAATGGGAAGTTAGAGTCCCAGAGAGATGAGGAGACAAACAGGTCCCTTATCTGATGGTTGAGGCCCATGTGGTCTCAGTTGCCAGCACTGGGCCAGGCTGAGGCATGGTTTTCATCCAGTCTCCCACATGGGTGCAGGCATCCCATCACTGAGGCCCTCTTCCAGTGCATTTCCCAAGCTACCATGAGGAAGCTTGGTTGGAAGTGAATCACCTAGGATATCAGTAGCAGTTCATGGGATGCAGGTTGAAAGGGTTAATTATAAAGGTGACTGTACTTCTAGAAATCTGGAATCTCCAAAGCCACACCTGTGTCCTGTTATGGGGAAAAGCTCCTGCTTGCTGAAACACCAGGAGGCAGACAGGAGATAAAGGGAATCATAGAGTTTTTAGATTTACTGGAAAGATAGCTACCTTCGAGGCATGCTGCTTTATTACTGTCTACATTGAAGTGATATGATCAGGACCCCCAACCTCTGCATTGTAAATTCCTATTGCTTACTTTCTGTTTTGTGTAACAGTAAGCCCCTACTGTAAGCCCCAGAGGTTGCCCCTGGACTAGAAATTAAAATCATTTCATTCTCCTTGGAGTCTCACTCGGATTCATTGAACCCCAACAGCAGATGTCACAGGAGATGGCTTTATCCACTGCACCTCAGTGCCTGCCTGTGAACACTTATTCTGTGTCCACAATCGCCAAAGGAATTTACAGATTTAATATAGTCAAGAAAATACAAATTATAGTCTCCAATGTACCAAAAAATTCTATACCCCTTCTGATGTAGGTACTGGTTTTGGCTCTGCCTGGGCCCTAATACAGTAAGGATTGTTGGCCCTCACCCACTATTGGCCTGTGCATTATCTATTAGCCTTGAAAGATGTTGCATTCTCCAGTGAAACCAGAGTGAGCACCTGCCTCAGTCTGCTTTACCCATCACCCATTCCCATAACAACCATCACCCAGAAAATGATCAAGTACAACGCCTTCATTTATATTGGTCACAATTTTAATAACAACAGCATCTTTTTATAGCTGAATAATCAGATCAGGGTAACATACAGTAGGGCTTACCAGTAACAGACATGGCAAATCCTCCACACATAGTGCTTGGTGAGAGAGACCAGTCTGCACAGCTGACTTTAAGGCCTCACTCACACGACGTTTCAGCAGACACAGCACTGGTTGCCAGGATGAAGCAGAAGGCACCACTATGAATTCAGTTGTCACAGGGGTGGGCGTGTAGGATTCTGGGCGATACCCTCTAAACTAATGATGTGAGTGGCAGAGTGACAGAGAGTGTACTATCCATCTGTTGACTTACTCACCAAACATCAGAAAGTTGTGTCTGGAAGCCCAGCTCCATGCCAGCTGGGTAGCAGAGATAGAAGATTGAAAGGAAGATGGAAAGCCCCCATGCAGAGAAGTCTGCAGTCCTTCCTCACAGGGCTAAGAGGGGCTTTGGGAAGCAGCATTGTGGCATAGTGGGATAAGACACTGCCTGCAATGCCAGCATCTTTGTGAGCATGGGATCAAATGCAGGTTACTCCACTTCTACTCCATATACTCAATAATGCACCTGTTAAAACAGTGGAGGACAGCTCAGGTCTGCAGATACTTGCAACACCTGTGAGAGAGCCAGAAGGCTATCCAGGCTCCTGATTCCATTCTGACCTAGCCCCAACCATTGTAACCATTTGGAGAATGAACAGGAAGAAATCTCTCTCCTGAACAGTTTCATATGATATGTAGACCTTTTTAAGTACCTCTTACTTTTTGAAAGATTTCATTTTTATTTGAAAGTTGGAGTTACAGAAAAAGGAGAGGTAGGGAGCAGAGATCTGTCTGCTGGTTCAATCCCCAAATGGCTGATAAAAAGCCTGGAGCTTCCTCTAGGTCTCTCACATGGGTTCAGGGTCCCAAATACTTGGACCATCCTCCACTTGTTTTCTAAGCCACTAGGAAGGGTGCCATATGGGAAAAGAGCCACTGGGACTCAAAACAGTGGCCTTATGGGATGAATTCTCTCACAGGCTGAAGTCAGTCATAAGGAGCAGGCTCACACCCTTCTGCTGCTACTGCTGCTGGGACTCAGCTCGCAATGTGCACTACACCCTGAAGCACCTAGGAAATGAAGGAAATTCAAAACACAGCTGAAGACTACTCAAGGGCATAGTTCAGAAATGAAATGGAGACTCAAGATGGCAGAATAGGGTAAGGACACGTTTAAATGGATGGAGAAACATTTAAACAGAATGAAGTGGAGAGGACACATTCTAGGAAATAGGAGAGGACAGAATAGCAGCAGAGGGATACCTGGAGACTGTCACACACAGGAAACCAATAAAAACAATGGTGTGGTATTGCAGTGACTGATGCTCCAGTGGCATTCAGATAACAGTGATCTGAACTGCACCAGCAGCAGGAACTCCACCAGCAACCAGGTGGAAAGGGACTTTCACTGGGAGCTTGGGAGGTGAACCCAAACAAAGAATTGTTTGTCCTGCTGGTCCATTTGATTTGACCAGAAGCAGAGACAGCAGATCCTAGATGGGCAGTGTGAGAACATGGTGGATTTCATGGCCCAGTCAGCCCCCTAAAGCCAAATAGGGCACCATTTTGCGTAAGGAGGCAAAGGCAAGGGAAAGGACTGAGCATAAACTGAGCTTGGGGTGAACTCATTTTTGACTCAGTGAACTGCATCAATGTGGCATTCTACAAGTTCCACCCAAGACAAGTATGGGTAGCTCTCAGACCTGATGGCCAGCAGATCAAGAACTCCAGTAGGGGCACGTCAGGCACCATTTTGTACACTGTGGCAAAAGTTTAGGACTGCAAGGGACAATAGTAAACTGCACATGTACTGAGCTCGCCAAAACCCACTGTGTTCAGTGGATTGCACTGGTCCCATAGGAAAATAATACCGACTGTAGCATCGTAGGGGTCAAAATAGGTACGTGTATCACCCAGACCTAACGTTCAAAAGGTTCCGACAAGATCAGCACCACCAACAGTCTAGCTTTACACGAGACCTATTGTCTCCCTAATCCCGGACCTGATCCAACTGGAAATGGGATAAAGGTTGTATAGACAACAGTACAACCTCAGCATGATAGTACATGAGGTGGAGAGTGGTGAGCCTGGAGTTGGGGCTGTGGAGACCATGGTGGACCTGGAACTTGCTGGAAGTAGTGGGACATATGGCTGCAAGCAAAGAGCTGTGTACAAATGGTACTATGTAAAATTAAACTTTAGACCTGTGGATGACACAGTTTAGAAAACTTCTCCAAGGAGAAGACTGATAACCAGAAGTACAATGACCAAGAACAAAAGGAAGAGACAAGGCACAATATATATAACTGAAAACTCCCCTGCAAAGGAGCAAAACCTTATGCCAACCTCAGAGTTAGCTGAGGAAGATATCGAGAAAATGGGGGACAGAATTCAGAAAACTCATTTTAAAGCTTCTAATCAACACTGAGAAGCACATACAAGAGTTCAAAGAATTTAAGGAATATGTTACACTAGGAATAGCAGCAATAAAGCAAATCAAAGCTTATATATTAGAAATTAAGAACACAGTAGAGAAAATTAAAAGTATAGTGGAGAGTCTGCAAAATAGAATAAAGCAAGCAGAAGAAAGAATCTCAAAATTGGAAGATATTTCCTTTCACCAGGGGAAGCAAACAAAAAGCTGGAAGCAGAGTTGGATCAGGCCAGAAAAAGTATTCAAAAATTGACAGACACTATTAAGAAGCCTAATATAAGAGTTATGGGAGTACCAGAAAGTGTAGAAAGAGAAACTAGTTTTACAGATATATTTAATGAAATAATAAAGGAAAATTTCCCTAATCTAGAGAAATAATTGGGAAACAATTTCCAAGAGGGGCGCAAACTCCCAACAGGCTTGATCAAAAGACATCTTCACCACGACACATGATCATTAAGCTCTCTTCAGTTGAACATAAGGAAAAGATCCTTAAATGTGCATGTGAAAAAAAAAATCAACTGACATATAAAGGAATGCCAATTAAACTCACAGGAGATCTCTCACAGGAAACTACAGGCAAGAAGAGAATGGAGCGACATATTCCAGATTCTAAAAGAAAACAATAGTCGGCCCAGGTTAACACATCCAGCAAGGCTTTCTTTTGTCTTTAAAAATGAAATAAAATTCTTCCACAGTAAAGAAAAGTTAAAAGAATATGCCTCTTCCAAACCTGCCCTACTAACGATACTTCAAGATGTTCTCTTAACAGAGAAGTGGTATAGTACCCACCAAAACCAAAGGCAAATGAGAAGAACATCCCAGTAAAATGACAACCAAAAACTAAATCAATGAACAACCCATTCCTAAAATGACAGGACCAAAGTACAATGCACACGTATTAACCCTGAAAATAAATGACTTAGGCTCAATCAAATGCCATAGATTAGTAGACTGGATTAAAAATCAAAGCACATCTATTTGTTGTCTACAAGAGACACATTTCACCAACAAAAATCAGCAGAAGCTATATCTCATGGATTTTAATGTTTTTGTTTTTATTAGTTTCAACTCTTCAAAACAGTTTCTTGTGATTAAACTATTCAATGACTCATAGATCATACAGTAGCATCATTTTCTTTTTTTAATTTTTTTATTTATATTGTTGACAATCTTTACATAGTTAGTTACGGTAAAAAGGTTCAGGGGCTATAGGGAGGTGGGTAAGACTATTATGTCCATATTGTTTCCTTCTTGTATCTGAAGTAAAGGGGGATATTGAGGGAGAAGCCCCACCCAGTTTCCCACCCACCCCAGGTCCCGGATGTGGGGCATGCTCTGAGATCCTTGCTCAAGTGGTTTTAATAGTTCATCAGCTATGAATCACTGCCATTTTCGCCACTCCAAGCACGATGAGGTCGTTGAAGAATCCACTGATTAACATAGTCCATCATAGAGTCTTCATTTGTCCAGTATTTCGCTGTCAACATATAGCTGAGGTGGTTGATTGACTTGTTCTGTCTTCTGTCTTTTCTTGGCTAGGGTTCTGAGTCCAGCATTTTGATTGGGGAGATCCCCAAAGAAACTCTGAGGTATTCCAAGACCAGATTCTTGTATGTTCTAGCAAGCACAGGGCCTGGCACAGTCCATCTCCACTATCAGCTGGCGGTTGCAATTGCTGGTTGGTTCTGGTTTCAGTCCCGACTTCCACTGGAACCAATGGGTGTTGTAATCCAGCCTGCTTCTGCCCAGCACATACTCGGCCCTCACATCAACCAGTGGAAGCTGCAGCCTAGTTGGAGCGACCCATAATAACCCCCACCAGGCCTGCTCCCTACCCTGGTTTGCCAGTATGTATAGCAGACTAGTCCAGTCTGTCCCACATCCCATTTGGCTCTTGTACTTGTCAGTGGGTATTAAAGCTTAGTTCCATCTAACCAGCTCAACTATCCAGCCCTCACGCATGTTGTTGAGTGCCTCTCTGTCTAGCCACCCCAGCCCCTAACCTAGTTTTCATGCCCTCCTACGGGAGTAGTAACCCAAGAGGGGGGAACCCACTATTTCCCTCCCAGGTCTCTCTCAATCCCGGTTTATGCACTTTTCGGGTGGTTCTGTGGTTTGACTTGGCAGAATTAGCCCCCAGTGCCAGCTTCTGCCATCTGATGCTGTGGCTAAGCCCAAACAGCCCTCACCCACTCTAATTTATGCTTGCATCAGTAGGAATAATCAGCCCAGCCTGGCTTTTCCCTGATCTAGTCCACATGCAGTGCACAGGTGTTATAGCCCTGCTTAGTCTGGTCTGTCCCCATCCCAGCCCATGCTCTCCAGTGGGAGCAGCTGTGTGGCAAGGGGACCATCCCCTTAATCCCCCTGACGGCTCTGTCCCCTCCATTCCTGGATCTCATGTGTGCTGGTTGGGCGCTGCAGTCACATCCAGTACAGGCAACCTCACCCTGGCATTCCATATTGTGCACTGGTTTTTGTCGTGACCAAATCTGGCTCGACCCACACTCTGTTCTGGTGTCCAGATTTGCCAGTGGATGACATGAACTGATTCAGCCTGGTCTGCCCCCGACCCATGCCAAATGTATGCCAGTGGGAAACTTTCTATGCCTATTCTGGGCTGTTTCCTATCATGCTTCTTGCGCTTACCTGCAGGGATTGTGTCCTGCCAGAGGAGTTGCTCAGGCTCCTCCATCAGAACCCCTCCCAATGCCAGATTTTGCGCATACCAGGGGGTCCATGAGCCAGCCCTACCTACTCCGTTCACCTCCTGTCCTAGGAGGAACAGTGGCTTTTCTTGGCTGGCTCTCAACCCATTCTGGTTCTTGTTGTTGGATTTTTCAGCCCAGCCATGGCTTGGCAATACCCACATACAGCTCACACATGGCTCAGTAGGGGGTTGAGACCTAGCCTAGTCAGTTCCACATCTATCCTGGTTCTCCAGGACACCAGATGGTGTTGGGATCTAAACCGGCCTGGTGCATCCAGTCCCAGTCCACACTAGTGCCATGGGAGAGTACAACTGTTTCCTAGTTAGGATGCAGCCCCCATTCCAGAACACGGACCCCTTGGTGGGAACCTCAACCCAGTTAGGGTGTCCCCTTAGCTCCCCAATCAGGCCTGTTCCCAGCCATAGATCATGAGCATGCCAGTGGCTGTTCTGACTCAGCTTGACTCAGTCCCTCACTTGTCCTGGCCTCTGCCTTAGACACTGTGGCTTAGCGTACTTGACTCATGTAGACCATTAGGTGCAAGAGCCTAGCTCGGCGTGACCTGTGCTCCATCCTGGCTTCTAGTTTTGCTTGTAGGCTAAGGTTTGCTCAGTCCTGCCCAGTACATCCCGTTCCATTACCAATTTACACATTAGCCAGCTGTTGGAGCAACTTTGTCCAGCTTGTCCAACCCCCAGGTCTGGACCACATGTTCACCAGCGGGAGCTGTGACTCCCCAGGAGAGTTTCCCAAGTTCCTCCACTTGATCCACTCCCAGACTCAGTTTTCATACATGCCAATGGGTTTTAGGCCAGTGTCCCGTGCTGTCTGGCCTTCCATTTGGCCGTATGTGAGCTGGTGAGTGTTGCAGCCCAGCACACCCCACACCCTATTCAGGATGCACTTTTGGGTGCTGCTGCCTTGACAAGTCCAGACTGCTGCAGGTTCCTTTACCTGTGATTGATGGCAGGCTCCTTGGTCACACCTAGCTTAATCCAAAACCACCCAAACTCTTGTGCTTACCAGTGGGGCTAGACTTTCCACAGGGTGTGGCCCACACATCCCACACAGAATCTACCACCAGATATGGTTCTCGAGTGCTACTCAAAGTTATGGCCCTGCCTAATGTGACCAGTCTCCTGATCCATCATCATGTCAGGTAAAAGGATATCCTGCTGGACAAGCCACAAGCCTTAGCTATTGCATGAACTGGTGTTCCCCGCTCAGCATTGTTATGGGATTACAAGTTCTTCAAAGGAAGGGTTACTGCCATTGGGAATGTTTAGGATTGACTCAAATCCCAGAAGCACAGTGGGATCAACCTGGAACTACCTATGCAGCGATTCAGACAACCAATGCCCAGAGCTCCCTGGCCGGGCGGCCATCAAGAAGAGCCTGGTGCCAAATGGCACACTGGCCACCCGGGGACAGCTCACCATGTGCACATGGTGGCTGGAGTCGGGATCCGAGCAGGACACCCCTTCCTGGGGCCCACCAACAGCCTCCCGGCTGCTAGAAGTTTAAATCCCCAGGCCCAAGGTCGTGCCCCTCCCCAATCCCATTCATCACCCAATGAGGGCGGTGGATGGACCCCAGACCTACCCAGTCATGGAAACTTCCCCCCCTCAGTGTACTCACCCCAAAAGGAAGCAGCTCCTGATTCCAGGCAGGCCCAGGGACAGCTCATCACGTGCACATGGTGGCTGGAGTCAGGATCCGAGCAGATCACCCCTTCCTGGGGCCCACCACCAGTAGCATCATTTTCTTCAAGAAGATTCTTGATTTTCATTTCTTCAGTGACACATTAATCATTTAGTATCATGTTATTTAACTTTATGGTGTTGTTAATTTCTTTTTCATCCTGATGTTAATTTTATTTTGTGGCTTTTCATTTAAGGGGATGTATAGTAGCTATGTAATGGAGACTGTCATAGCTAGCAAAGTGCTATTTAACGTCATGGGATTCTAAATTTCTATTTTTCTTCCTATTGTTGATTTTGTATTGTGACTTTTCATTTTAGGGGATGTACAGTAACTGTGAAATGGAAACTAATATATCCACATGTAAGGATACAATGTAGTATGCATCTCTACTTCCAAACAAAGATGGACTTACAATAAAACTGTTTACTAGATCTTGACAATAAGATGCTGGACTCTGCCATTGTCCATGACCGCAATGATTGACATATGACTGTGTATAAACAACAATACTTTACTAATGATATAGAAGAACCAGGTGGGGGGCAGTTGGGGAGGGAGTAAGAGAAATGCCAGGAACCTATTGAACCGTTTCATAAAATGACAACAATAATAATAATAGATAAAATGTCAAAAAAAATAACCAGGTTCAGACTTGAAAGATTTATCTTGTTACCTGAAAATATTTAAGAAATATTTGAAACACAGAATATTAACCTTTCAGCAAGCTTTTTACATTAAGTATATCAAATTCTTTTTTTAAAAGATTTATTTATTTTATTACAAAGTCAGATATGCAGAGAGGAGGAGAGACAGAGAGGAAGATCTTCCATCCGATGATTCACTACCCAAATGAGCTGCAATGTGCGCCAACCTAAGGCCAGGAACCAGGAACCTCTTCCAGGTCTCCCACATGGGTGCAGGGTCCCAATGCATTGGGCCATCCTCAACTGCTTTCCCAGGCCACAAACAGGGAGCTGGATGGGAAGTGGAGCTGCCGGGATTAGAACCAGTGCCCATATGGGATCCCGGGGCATTCAAGGCGAGGACTTTAGCTGCTAGGCCACACCGCCGGGCCCCAAGTATATCAAATTCTTAAAGATTTATTTATTTGAAAGACAGAGTTACAGGGGTTGGAGAGGGAGGTAGTAATAGAAAAATCCTCCCTGTGCCGGTTCAGATCCCAGATTAGTGCAATAACAAGGGCTCGACCAGGCTGATGCCAGAATCCAGGTGCTTCTTCCAGGTCTTCTATGTGGGTACAGAGGCCCAAACACTCAGCTGGTCCTCTACTGCATTCCCAGGACATTGCCAGGGAGCTGGATTGTAACTCACACTGACACCCATATGGGACGCTGAGCCATATAGTAGCTTAACCCACTGCATCACCCTATCAGCCCTCCAAAATGTCAATTTTACAACATAAAAACTTAAAATTTATACTAAAACCAAATTGCAATGATAAGTAGAAGGATGCATTCCAGAATACACATTCTTTAAAAACATGAACACACTTATATGTGTATTTGACAATAGTCTAATTTTTTTTCCAACAAAGAGGAAGAACAAAATTATTCAGACATAGATATGAGATATTCTCTGTCACACAGAACAGCGGACATGTCTGGAGATTAGGAAAATGGACATTAGGAAAAACTGGACAATTAGAAAATTGAACATTAGGAAATGTTTGGCGTTACCTCAATGTTATCAGACTAATAAGTATAATTTTAAAGTTGAACATTCCATTTTTGTGAATATAAAAAGCACTACTTCGCTGCTTTTTTCTATTCATAATTTGTAATTAACTTTCATTGCCAAAACACAGGGTGTTCTATATTTTCCTCTGTTAGCTGGGGAATTATCTGATCAAATTAATCAAATACCACCTTATTATGTGGCATTTAGCATACAACACTCCCAAAGCAACCCTACTCCCACTCACTCTGGTCCTCTTGCTGTGCTTCCTTCTCCATAACCCATTCTCTACCTGATGTGTACATTCATCTGTGTTTTGCTGGTCTACCTCTTTCTGCTGGCATGTAAATGCCACAAGGATGGATAATGAACTTCCATGATGGATCCCAGCACCAGGGCATATAAAATAACCTGGCACATAGTGGGATCCTAACAAATATTTATCAAATGATTAGAAATTGATTCAACTACTTAATAATAAAATGCTTCATAAAATTGAAATGCTAATTGTACTATTAACATAGAGAGGCAAGAAACTTAAATGTTTCTTAATCTAAGACTTCTGTTTGAATATGGGCCTGCTGTGATCATCATCAAGCATGGAGTTTATGGAATGAATAAAGTGCTCAAAACAGAACTGAATAAATGACAGAATTTTGATTAGTACCCAACTAATCCCATTTTCTCGTTAAGGTATTAAAACAGAACGGGGGGATGTATTGTGGAGTAGCAGATTGTATCATCAATTGGGATTCTCACATGCCATACTAGAGCACCCAACATTGATCCTGCCTTCATCTCCATTACTGTTCAAGTTCCTGCTAATATGCACCCTGGCAAGCAGCAGATTATGGTCAAGTACTTGGGTCCCTGCTACTCACATGAGAGATTAGGGATTCAGTTTCTGGCTTCTTGCTTTGGCCTTTCCAAGACATGGCTATTGCCAATACTTGAGGACTAAACCAGCAGATGGAAGCTCACACTATCTCATAAATAAACATAAAAAATGAATTGGGCTCAGTTCAATGGCCTAAATGCTAAATTCTCACCTTGCAAGAACATGGATCCCATATGGGCTATGGTTTGTGTACCAGATGATCCACTTGCCATCCAGCTCCCTGCTTGTGACCTGGTATCCATGTGGGAGATCTAGATGAAGCTCCTGGCTCCTGATTTCAGATTAACTCAGCTCCAGCCATTGTGGCCATCAGAAACAGTGAATGGAATAACTATCTTTCTTATAGTCTCTCCTATACTCCATAAACAACAATTTTAAAAATAAATTAAAAATTATAAATGAATTTTGAAAAACAGAATTTTACCTTACTTGGTAAAGACTTGTAAGACTTAAATAGTCCAGGTTTTATTTTTTTATTTTTTTTAGTTTTTTAAATTCTTTTTTTTACATTTAAAAAAATCTTTCTAAAATTTTTATTGGCAAGACAAATATACAAAGAGGGACAGAAAAATCTTCCATCCACTGATTCACTCCCAAAATGGTCCAAATGTCAAGAGCTGATCTGATCCAAAGTCAGGAGCCAGGAGCCAGGAGCCAGGAGCTCCATCTAGGTCTTCCAAGCAGGTGCAGGACCTCAAGGTTTTAGGCCATCCTCAGCTGCTCTTTCAGGCCATAATCAGGGAGCTAAATTAGCAGTGGAGCAACTGCTACACAAATGGTACCCATATGGTTTGCTTGTGCATGAAGGGGGATGTTTAGCCAATGAAGACATTGCACCCGGCCCAAGTAGCACAACTTTCAATGTTTTCCTTAAGATTTGTAATCTTTTAGGAAATCTCTTTCTACAGCTATCCATGTATCTTAAGAGATATACCCGTGCATTTGTGTCACATGCTCACAAGTTTGTAGGTAACATTATCTATCAAAATCAATATTGGTTTCATAATATTCCATCTATACCCATCTACATCAGCATTATATTTTAACATTGAAATTATTAGCTTCAGGCACTCCCAAAACTAATTCTCATACAGGTCTGAGGTAGTTTCACAAGCTCAGAGCTAAGTGTGTGGAATATAATTACCACTTGAGTGGTTCCCTAATTTGAGCTCTATTGAATTACCTGAGAGGGCCACAGAGAGCAGTTAAAGACTCAGGCTTGAATGCTCACAGCCTCCTTTCATCTCAGGTCTGCTGTTTCAGCTGAGCAGACAGTGGCATGACCACAGTGGTCCTTGAGGACAATCAGTCTGGGTGTAGCAAGCTAGGTAAGGAGGACGAGAGGGAAATGACAATGTTAAGTGAAAAGCTGGCATGATGGCTCAGTTTTAGGAGTCATCAGTGATGGGCCGGGTGACTGTAGAAATGAGGCAGGACTACGGACACAGGAGGCTTGGGCTGATGGAGAAATAAGCCACGCACCTACTGTACTGCACTCAGACTGTTATTTTCAAAAACTTTGGTCATGCCAGAGCTTTTCCTTTCTCCTCAAAATAGGAGAAAACATGCCTCTGCCGACCAACTGAAATCTAAGCATCTTCAGTTCACATTTTTGAGGCCTGGTCACGACACAGCTCTCAGCATGCTTTTCAGCCACCTTGCCTCTTCACTCCAGTTCCTCTCCTTGTCTCAGTCTATGGAATTATGATTATTTTACATTTTAGAAATTCATGAATTATTCTAATTACAAAAGTTAACACATGAAAGTGAAACATTGCAGAAATGAATGGACATCCCCAACAGTGTCTTAATGGCTACTTCAAGTCCCAATACCTTCTTCAGTTTTAGACGTGTTACACTAATGGGAACAGCAAATGCCTCCAGTCTCAGTCCTCAACAGGCTCAGTCTACAAGGGGGAAAACTAGGAAGAAACTACCATGACCAGCACTGGGGCACTGGGATCACACTAGGACGGACACCTCCCCTAGCCGGCACCACGATCGGGCACGTCACTGTGTCCATTGTAAGGGTCAGTCAGATCAGTTAAGTAACCTGCTAGAGGGAGAGGTCGGTGGACCTGCCTTCAGTCTGGCAACCTTGGAAAGCAGCCAAGGTCCTTCCCCACCCTACAATCCCAATGAAACACCAGAGACAAGGGCAGATATGCATGGGGTGCCATGAGGACTGGACAGGCACCAACACCTTAGTCCAGCCAGGAAAGACAATCTTAGGAGGAACTGCCACCTGACCTCAGGTCTAAAATGAAGACAGGGTAGCCCATGCAGTGGGAAGGGCCCAGTATGGAGGGGACTGCACCGAAGCCATGGCTGGCCAGGGTCCAGACGTCCAGCCTTGCCCCAAAGGCATGGGGGGGACAAGCAGGATTGATCTGCACAGATTGGAGCCTTAAAAACCTCCAGCACTTGGATGAATAGGAGCAGAACCTGCTTCTGCTCCCTCCTTTGTTGTGCTGGAGAGCAGGGGCATCCAGCAGAGCCAGAGGCAGGACCAAAGTACGCGACCCCGTCCGAGAAACCTCCTCAGGAAGGCCGGCAGCTGCAGCACAGCTGGGCAAAGACCCCTGAGACACCCGGGCGGCAACTCCTTGTGGATGCCAAAGAAGCAGCTTTCCAAACTGTCCTCTGGGCCACGGACTGCAAACTCCTACAAGAAGATGCTCCTCCAAAGCTCCACCAAGACCTCGACAAGAATATTGGTCACATCCTGGAAGTCATTCAGCAGTGTCCACCAGGCAGAGAGACTCCCTGTGGACACACCGCAGTTGCAGCCCAGTAACCCCAGCCTGACACCCCACCCCTGTACAGCGTTGCCCCGCAATTTCAAGGAAGAAATTGACTCTTTGTGCTATCGCTTCAGCCCTGGAAGGTCTCTCCTCAGCTGATGAAAATTAACTTCACCGTTCCTGTCTCTTTTTAGAGGTGGGGAAAATCTCATTACAGTGACTAGACAGCCCTAAAACTGCTTGCTCAGAAAGGGACTAGGCTTGCTTCCTCCTGCTCAGCAGCGAGCCCTTATAACCTGCACCCATGACACGCTCCACGGTGCCAAAGTGAGGCTCCCACTGTCCCTGGGAAGGTCCCTCTCACACTCCCCTACAAGGGCTCCCAGGACCTGCCTGCTGCCTCCAACAGCTCCCAGAGGCCAGGCTGTGCACACCTTCCCCAGATCACCAGCCTGGGGAGTATGTGGCATGGCTGCCCAGGGGGACAACCCGGGAGCTGGGACAGGCTGCCCAGTGGGGACACCCAGAGCTGGGACAGGCTGGTCAGCAGGGATACGGGGAACAGGGGATGGGCTGCCCAGGGGGGACACCGGGAGCCGGGGACAGGCTGGACAGCGGGGACACGGGGAGCAGAGGACGGGCTGCCCAGGGGGACACCGGAGCCGGGACAGGCTGGTCAGCAGGGACACCGGGAACGGGGGACAGGCTGACCAGGGTGGCCAGGCCTCGGTGGAGTCACCAGCGACAAAAAGAGCGCTCAGGACAACGTTGGCCCATTTCATCTGCCTTCTGCTGTTGTGGGAGAAATGGCCTTTGGGACTGTTTCTCCTCAGCTCCGAAAGTAGATTCCTGTCAGGGTCTCTTGGTGTTAAACCTGAGTGGGCGATGGCCAGGGGCCCTCGCCCCTCGACGAACGGAGCCCTCCGGCAGACACGAGACAGGAGACCAAGAGATGCAATCATGCATGAGGCAAGGTTTATTTCACACGGGCTCGTGGGCGCTCCTGTTTGATCGAGTAAGGAGTCGCGCTGAGCCGCACAAGCTGGGTCTTTTTATAGGATATGGGAAGCAGGAAGCGGGGTTACAGAAGCAGATGCATAGTTACAGGGATCCCATTGGCACTTTTAAGTCACACAAGGCTATGATTGGTACAGGAGCTGCCCCTGCTTAAAAGGCAGTTTTCAAGCATGGCTCAGTGTCCGAGAAATAGAAACTTATCTCTTTCTTGGGAAATAGAAACTTGGGAGACTGAAACTCAATTGTCTTAGCTGTTGGAAAGCATCCAACGGCTCCCAGCTCTCTATCTTGCAAGGTCTTCTGCCTCTCCTTATCCTACAAGGTCTTCTGCCTGCAGGCATCCTATTGACCCTTTTTCTGCTGGAACTAAATTTGGGCTCTTCATTGGGAGGGTGGAGTAATGGCAAAGTTAATCTACAACAGCTGGGGCGAAAACAAAGCGTTCAAACCCTTGCGGGGCGGACGGGAAGGCGGCAAGAGTCCACGCCTCCATTTTTAAACTCCTTTCTTGTGTTTCCGAGGGAAACGGAGGGCCTGCGAGCCTGGAAGAACCGGCAGCCCAAGCGGTCGCCAGAGCCCGGGAGCGCGTGGCGTCGCGCCGCAAGGGCAAGGCGCGGGCTCGGTTTCCTAGGCGACCACAAGCCTCTGGCCCGGATGAGGGCCCAGCGGGAAGTCAGGGAAAGCCATCAGAAGCGCGTTGCATCACGTCACAGAGGGCCTGCGTGGAGGAGGAGCGAGCGAAAAGACTCAACCAATGAGCTCTGGGGAGCGTTGCGTCACGCCGCAGGGGCGAGGCGCGGGCTTGGTTTCTAAGCGACGGCCCGATGCTGGGGCTTCATTGGAGCCTTGGTGCTCTGCGGGAGGGCCGAGTGTGAGTCACTGGGGAGCCGCATCTGGGACTTCATGGAAATGTGGAGCTGTGTGGAGGTCGGGACCGTTTTCTGTGGCTGTGTGATGGTTGGGACCGTTTTCCCATGGCTGTGTGAAGGTGGGGACCGTTTTCTAGGAGGTGTGTGGATGTCGGGACCGTTTTCTGGGAGCTGTGTGAAGGTGGGGACCGTTTTCTCAGGGCTGTTTTTGGTGCGCGCCCCGCTTTCTCCCTGTCTGTCCCTCTGCCAGTGTCCTGCAAAGCGTGGTCTCGCCCGCACCTGCTCTGGGTCATCCCGGGCTTTCCCAGGCCCGGCGCTTACCCCTTAGACCTACCGGCCTCCCTTTCCTCAGGCCCGGGAACAGCGGCGGCTTTTCAGTCTGGACTGAGGTGTCGGTGCCAGTTCTGCAAGGCACGTCGCGCCTGGTGGTTGTCTGCTTTCACCAGGCTTGTTTCAGTGGAACTGAGGGGTGGGAAGGCCAGTGGCTGCGAGCACAGACTGGGAGTCCTAGGATGCCAGTCCGGGGGCGGTCCGCAGACCTTTCCCCTCTTGCAGGTTACTTGCCCGAACTGCCCCTTGCAGTGGACCCTGGCAGGGCCCGTTGGTGGTGCCGGTTCAGGACATGTCTGTCTGAGTGTGATCTGAGAGTCCCATCATCGTTCAGGGTTCTTTCTAGTTTTCCCTCATCTTGGCAGAGCTTAATATAGCATGCGAAAGGTCTAAATGAGTGAATGAGACTGCATGTTTAGAACTGATCTGCTTAGTAAAAGGAAAGTTCTCATTCTAGTAACAAATGAGATGTACAAAGGGGAGGTACCTTGTACGACTAAGGCCACGAGCTTCATGAACGACTAGTAGATGTAATGCCTCTTGGCTTAATTTATTTCATCCATGAAGCGCTTGTTAAAATGAGGTGTAATTGTCCTTGTTTTATACATAAGGAAGTTGAGATTTAGGTAGTTGACAGTAATTTCCCCAATATTATGTATGTGATAGTTGGTGAATTAGGTATTGGAAGGCACCTGCTGAAGCTGTAAGAAAAAATGCCATCATCTCTGTGCCCCTTCCAGTGAAAAGCAGAATGTCAGGAAGTTGCATCCAGTGCTCTCCTATTTTTCCTAATAGGGAACACCTAAAATGAGAAAATAGCGGGGCCCCGGGGTGAGTGATGGAGTGTCTGTAGACATTGTTTTCAAGGTCACCATGACTGTAAAGTAGGTACTTTGGAGTTTTGTGGGTATGGGTACTATCCGGGAACCAAATGGCCAGATCTCTCAGCCCCGTCTCCCTCACCCAGGTGTGGTAGCACCTGTAGTTGCTGTCTGCCAGGCTGATCATCTCATTGGTTAGGCTGCTGTTAGGACACAAAAAACTTTCATTGTATGTTATAAAGTGTGAGCAACAACCAGTTTCATCTGCAAATACTTGGAGAAATTTTTAGGCAAAGCTTCATTTAAAATAGACAGGTTTTTTTTCCTGTGCTAATATCCAGTCTTGCATAGAAACTTCAATAACATCCAAAATTGTGCCTTTGCTATCTTTAAAACTGCAATTTGAAGAAGGGTATCTTATTGTTTCTTTTTCAAATATTTTAGCTGGCTCCCAAGAGCAAAGAGGATTTGGTCCAAATCCCTGCGAGTCCTGGGGAAGATGACATCCTACAGTAAAGGCCGTGTTTGCCTGCAGTGTCACCACGGGTGTTTGGGTAGATGCTTTACATACTCAAGAAGCCATTGATGCTTTGTATACTTTGTATGTCCAGTCTAGCTGTAAAGATAATGTTTTTGGAAGCTACATGATATTTACCTGGTAAACATGTGTGCCTTGAACTGTGAATGAATCAGGGATGGAATATTTACCCAAATCACTGTTATTGACATCATTCCAAAGGAGCTTAAGGGAATTCATGAAAAAATGTGGATTTAAAAGTTGCTTTTCCAACTTTTTGTTCCATTTTTTCCGTGTGTTTAGGAAATATGCTCAAAAACACCCGTTCTGACAATTATTCACCATTTACTCAGTCAGACCATATTTTCTTCTTGTTTTGCAGTGGGGAAAATGAGATCGAAAAGAACACGTTTACAAAGGAAGCGTTGGCTTTGGCTTGGCGATACTTTTTACCTCCACACACTTTCCAGACCCGGGTTGGTGGCTAGTATCTGCTCTGTGGACTCTGTAACACCCACTGTGCAACTGAAGCAAAAGGTAGTATTTCTTCAGATGTTTTTCCCAGCAGTAGTGTGAAATACCATATTTTCAGTTTAAGTTGATTTTAGCAATGCTAACATTTTATATTACATTTGTGGAAAAAATGTACATTTCCTGTATTTTTGTTGTTGTTTTTGTTAACTTCTTCCTGCTTGTAGATCAGAGATGCCCTGAAGAATTATGATGAAGTTGTAAAGTGTCAGCGTGGTTTCCTGAGTGCACAGTGTCTTGATGCTGCTTGCATTTTCAGAAGCCATGACTAGAGAAAATATTTCACTTTACAGCAATGCCCAAATTGGGTATGTTGCTTGAAATAATTGTGCATTCAGAATGCAACTTTGTTTCATTTTCTATTAAACATGTCACTCTCCAGAAAGTAAAAATAATATTAGATTGTTCACAACTTGGGTCTTGTAATAAAAGGAGAAATGTTTTCCGATTGTACTTTTTCCTGTATGCAAAATGCAGCATCTACATTCAAAGCAGTGTGTGTTTTGGATGTCAAATACTAAGCAAATAGCTATGAGGAAACTTCAGAGAAGCCCTGAAGTGGGACCAAGGAGTTCTAAGCATCAGTTGGTGGGAGGTTGGAACTATTAGTGAAATCTGTTATTTCATCAATCTTGAGATCATTGACACTGGGCAGGAAGAGCCCTGGTTCCGGTTGTGCCTCTGGCTGGCTGAGCCTGGAACTTCTCTGAAGCTTACCTGAATCTGGGAAAAGGGTAAGCTGCTTGTGTCCATCTGTGCATACAGACAGTTTTTATGGTTCACTTGTGTTTTAGTAATTGAAAAAATACTTAATGCATACATTTTAAAATCATTGTCCTGTGGCTATATCTTAGGAAGGGAAAAATTCAATGAATTGAAGTTACAGAACTTAAGGATACAGCTAATCACGTAATAAAGCATATCACTTTTGACCTGTGAGAGGTTATTTGCTTTTGTGCTCTTGAAAGGTTTACAAAAAGTATTTGATTGCCCACTGTATGTTGAGATACTCTGGAGTATACTGGTGATTTGTGTAATATTTTTAAATATTTATTTATTTTTATTGGACTGACAGATCAGATTTACATAATGCAGGAGCGACAAGATCTGTTATCCACTGATTCACTCCCCAGATAGCTGCAACGACCAGAGCTATGCTGATCCAGAACCTGGGTCTTCCACATGGGGGAAAGGTCGCAAGGTTTTGGCAATCCTCTGCTGCCTTGCCAACTCCTAAGCGTGGAACGGAATAGGAAGTGGAGCAGCTAGGACATGACCCAGCACCCATATTGGATCCGGGTGTTTACAAGGTGAGGATTTAGCTAATTGAACCATGGCACTGGGCTTGATTTGTCTAATAATATTAACAAATTGTGGAATATTTTCTCTGTAGTATTAGAACACCCTGAATGTATAAAGATTTATAAATAGTGAAACAGAATGAGAAATAGAAAATTGTAGAGAACTGAATTTGGACTTGAAGGGGGTTCATTCAAATACTGTAAGTAATATTTATGCTTGATGTGAAGGAGGTCACCGAATAGTTTTTAACATGGCTTCATTTTGATTTTTTAAATATTTATTTATTTATTTATTTATTTATTTATTTATTTATTTAAATTTATTATTGGAAAGGCAGATATACAGAGAGGAGAAGAGACTAAGAGGAAGATATTCCATGTGCTGATTTACTGCCCAAGTGAGCACAACAGCTGGAGCTGAGCCAACCCAAAGCCAGGAGCCAGGAGCTTCTTCTGGGTCTCCCACGCAGGTGCAGGTTCCCAAGGCTTTGGGCCATCCTCAGCTGCTTTCCCAGGCCACCAGCCAGGGAACTGCATGGGAAGTGGGGCCACAGGCACAGCAACCAGCACTCATGTGGGATTCCAGTGTGTGCAGGGAGAGGTCTTTAGCTGCTAGGCTACTGCGCCTATTTTGATTCTTTCATAGAATGTGTTTATTTCTTGAATAGAAAATTAAAGAAGTTATCAGTAAGATAACATCTTAAAAGAGTTTTATATTTAATGTATCTTGGTGTTACTTGAATTTTGTTGACTGTTTAGAAAAATCTGTCTTGAACAGGTGGGCAGTGATAATGCTTTGACATGAGTGGAGAAGAAACATTGTCCTGGGGTGCGAATGAAACCCCACTGCGTTCTAACCCTGCACGGTGACACTGCAGTGGCCTCCATGTGGGAGGTGGAGGAGGACCTAGTGTTTGTGAGGCTTAGTTTTCCTTTCAGTAATATTGATATTGGTATTCTAATTTTTATCTATTTGTCATGAGAATTGAAAGCATATGTGAACCATGAGTATGACCTATAAACATTAAAATGCTATTTCTTTTTTTAAACCCCAATCTTTGCCAGTTTTATTTTCATGTCATCAGTGAATAATGTTTCAGAGCTTTAATTTGATCATACTTTTCTTAGATGCTGCATGTTGGAGTGCTAGCTGGTCAGTTGTATCAATGATGAGTTTTAATTCAGGTAGAAAAATGATTTCTGAAGGTATTCTGGACCTTTTCTGAAAAGTGAATATGTGTGTATTTATTTGTTTTTATTGGAATGACAGATTTACTGAGAGGAGAATCACAGAGAAAGATCTTCACCTGCTGGTTCACTCCTCAAATGGCCACAAAAAATGTCAGAGCTAAGGTGACCGGAAGCCAGGAACCAGCAGCCTCTTCTGGGTCTCCCATGTGGATGTAGGATCCCAAGTCTTTGGGCTGCCGTTCACTGCTTTCCCAGGCAAGAAACAAGGAGGCTGATGGGAGGTGGAGCAGCCGGGAAATGACCAGTGTGTGTATTGGATATCAGTGCTTGCAGGCAGATAATTAACCAATTGCACCATCTTGCTGAGCCCAAATGACTATATTGTTGAGCAAAGATTTTTTATATATACTTTAAATTATTCCTTTTTCCCCCCATAGCTTTTCTTTCTTTCTTTCTCTTTCTTTCTTTCTTTCTTTCTTTCTTTCTTTCTTTCTTTCTTTCTTTCTTTCTTTCTTTCTTTCTTTCTCTCATAATCTTACTTAGTTGATTAGGATACAAAGGGTCAAGGGCTATAGGAAAGTGGATAATACCATTGTTTCCACACTAATATTGTGATTTTTTCCCTGTAACTGGGGTCGGGAGAGAAAGGGAAAATCCCCACCCAGCCTCCCACCCATCCCAGGTCCCCGGTGTGAGGCAAGCTCTGAGGGTCCTGCTCAAGCAGTTTTGATAGTTCAACAGGTCTGAATTGCTGCCAATATCACTGTTCCAATCACGATGAAACCTATTCAGAATTCCCTGGCTGACATAGTCTCTTCATGGTTGGGGTTCTGAGATCAGCAGTTCAGTTGGAGGGATCTCCAAAGAAACTTCATCTGAAATGTTCCCAAACCTGATTCTTGTGTGAGTTTGCCAGTACAGGGTCCGACACCATCTGTTGCCCTAATCAGCTTATGCACATGCTGGTCATTGCACTTGCTGGGTCAGTTCTGTTTCCAGCACTGTCATTCACTTGAACCAATGGGTGTTGTAGTCCAGCTCAATCCTACCCACTTCATACTCGGTCCTCACACAAACCAGTGGGAGGTACAGCCTAGCTGGGGGCGACTCCCCATACCCCCCACCAGCCTGCCTGCTACCCTGGTTCCCATGCATGCCAGTATATATCGCAGGCTTGTTCAGTCTGTCCCACATCCCATTTAGCTCTCGTACTTGTCAATGGACATTGAAGCCTAGTTCAACTCAACCAACCTACTATCCAGACCCCCCACACATACTAGCAGGTGCCTTTCTGTCTAGCCACTCCTGTCCCTGTCCTAGTTTTTGGGCTCTCCAGTGAGAGTGGTAACCCACAAGGGAGGAGCCCACCAACTTCCTACTAGTCCATTCCAACTCCCGGATTATGCACTCTTCAGGTGGCTCTGGAGTTTGACTTGACAGATTAAGTTCCCAGTGCCAGCCTTTGCCATTTGATGCTGCAGCAAAACCCAACCAACCCTCACCCACTCTAATTTTTGCTTACACCAGTCGGAACAGTCAGCCAAACCTGGCCCTTCCCTAATTTAGCTCACATGAGGGCCACAGATGTAGCCCTGCTTGGTCTGGTCTGCCACCATCCCAAGTCATGCTCTCCAATGGGAGTGATTATCTAGCAGGGGAGCCCACATTCCCCTGACGCCTTTGCCTCCTCCCCCCGGTTCTCACGTGTGCTGTTTGGGCACTGCAACCACATCAGGTATGGTTTACCTCCTCTTGGCATTCCTTAATGTGCACTGGTATGTGTTGTGACTGAATCTGGCCCGACCCACACTCTATGCTGGCACTTGGAGTCACCGGTGGTTGATGTGAATGGGTTCAGCCTGGTCTGCCCGCCACCTATGCCATATGTATGATGGTGGGTATCTTCCTCTGGCCTGGTCTGGGTTGCTCGTTATCATGGTTATTGCACTCACCTGTAGGGGCTGTGTCCTGCCAGAGGAGTTTCCCAAGCTCCTCCTTCAGAACCTCTCCCTATGCCAGGTCTTGCATGTAATGGTGATTCCATGGGCCAGCCCTCATTACTTGCCTTCAATCCATTCCAGTTCTTACTATTGGATGTTCCACTGCAGCCAAGGCTAGTCCATACCCAGACACTGCTCACACATGGCTCAGCCTAGTCCTTCATACATCTGCCCAGGTTCTCCAGAGCACCAGATGGTGCTGGTGTCTAGCCCAGCTTGGTGTGCCCAGCCCCAGTCCACACTTGTGCCTAGGGATATTCCAGCCATATCCAGACTGGAATGCAGCCCCCACTCCAGCCCCCCTCTCCTGTGGGAATCCCAACCCAGCAAGGGTGTACTCTCACAGCTCCCCAACTGAGTCTATTCCCAGCCTAGATTGCGTGTGTGCCATGGTTGCTCTGATCCAGTTGGCTTAGCCCCTCACCTGTCTCAGCCTGTGCCTTTGATGCTGTGGCATAGTATCCCTACCTGATGCAGACCAGTTGGTGTAAGAACCTTGGTCAGAATGATATGTGCTCCATCCTGATTTCTATTCTTTTTTGTGAGTTGGAGTTTGCTTGGCCTTGCTCGGTCTAACCCCTTCCAGTTGCAGCTCGGCCCACCCCACATCCTATTGTAGGATGCACCTTCGGGTGGTGCTGCCTGACCTGTCCAGATTGCCAGTGGTTCCTTTACTTGTAAGTGATGGCAGGTGCCATGGTCAGTCCTAGCTTAGCCCATCATCATACCAGCTGGTGAGCTAACCAGCGGGACCCAATCCACAGGGTTGGGTCCACATTTCCCCCACTGAGTTTACCCCCAGGCCAAGTTCTCTCACGTGCTGGTTAGTGTCTTGACCCTGCCAAGTGTGACCAATCCACCATTCCACCACCCAGTCAAGTAATGGTACCTAGCCCTACCAGATAGGCTTGCATCCATAGCTTTGGTGTGGACTGGTGTGTGGCAGTCAGTGATGCTCTATGCTAACAGCCCAGGATTCCTAATTTGGCTGGTGAATCAATCTGACCCAATTAGACCTTATGAATATGCCCATCTAAACCATCAGGTCTCAGTCCCCACACTTGCCTAAAAGTTTCATGACCCCATTACTGGGTATCACCCAGAATTCATCTCTCACCTACACCAAAACTGGCCTTATTCATGGGTGTCCCTAGGCAGCAATTTCATATTCTAAAACTCCAGTGCTTGCTGCCAGGTGGACAATAGGCAGAGCCCAAAGCCAAGGACTCATTCACTGCCTTTCAGCAGTGGCTTTGGCCTGAGTCCCCAGCATTGGGTTTGGCCCAGTAGGATCACCCCCCACAGCTGCCACACTGTAGGGAGCTGCAAGCCACCCCCAACCCCAAGGCCCGAACTCCTTCCAGACTCATCCTGCCACAAAGTTTCAGCAGGTTAGGAATCAATACATTAGAGAGAAATTAGCTTATGAAATGTACAAAGAAATAGTATATGCAAGGGATAAGCAAGATATTCTGTGTAAATTGTTTTACTCCTACAATATTCTTTAAAAATGTATTGTTTAAAAATCAATTATTTTTGAGATGTAGTGTTCTGATGCTGGTTCACTCTCCAAATGACCTCATTGGTCAGGTAGGCTGACCACACCTCTGAGCCCTGCATGCAGCCAAGGTCGGCTTGAAGCCTCTCTGCTGCCTCCCAGCATCTACAGTGCTTGGATGCTGCAGTCAGGAGCCTGAGCTGGGGATGGAAGCCTGGGGCTCCAGTGGTGGATGCAGGGTTCTTAACCAGAAGGCCAAACACTCATCCACAACAATTACTGGTTAATACTTCTAGTAAAAGTTGATGGTCCTATCCCTGATTGACAGTTAATTAGAATGGGTATTTGGAGCACAAATGTTAAGCCACTGTTTGGGATACCATATCCCATGTTAGAGTTCCCAGGTTTGATTACTGGCTGCTTTTCTGATCCAGATTTTTTGTAAGATTTATTTGTATTTATTGGAAAAAGCAGGTCAGATTTACAGAGAAAAGGAGAAACAGAAAATTTTGCATTTGTTGGTTCACTCCCCAAATATCTGCAATGGCTGTAGCTGATCTGATCCAAAGCCAAGAGACAGAAACTTCTGCCTTGCCTCATATGTGTGTAGGGTCTCAGTGCTTTGGGCCATCCTCTATAGGTTTCACAGGCCACAAGCAGGGAGCTGAATGAGTAACGGAGCAACCAGTACAGGAATCAGTGCCCATATGTGATCCCAGTGCTTGTAAGGTGAAGATTTAGCCTCTGAACCAAGGTGCCAGGTCCTCATCCAGATTTTTCTAACATCCAGCCCAGAAGTTACCTTGGGAGACCCAGCACAGTGGCCTAACAGATAAAGTCCTCGCCTTGCATGTGCCAGGATCTAGTATGGATGCCAGCTCTAATCCCGGCAGCCCCACTTCCCATCCAGTTCCTAACTTGTGGCCTGGGAAAACAGTTGAGGATGGCCCAAAGCCTTGGGACCCTGCATGCATGTGGGAGACCAAGCAGAGGTTGCTCCTGGCTTTGGATCGGTGCAGCTCTGGTCATTATGACTGCTTGGGGAGTGAATCAATGGACAGAAGATCTTCCTCTCTGTCTCTCCTCTCTGTTTCTCTTTCCAAAATCAATCAATCAATCTGAGTAAGAAGAAGAAAAAGAAGAAGCAGCAGCAGCAGAAGCAGCAGCCGCCACCTTGGATTCATGCCAACCACATGAAAGACCTGGATGGTTTCCTGGCTCCTGATTTCAGTTTGGCCAGTCCTGACTTTTGCAGGAATTTGGGGAGTGAGTTAGCAATAGAGAAAATTTCTCTCTATCATTCTTAATAGCAGGATTCTAATGTTGAGGGCTCTGTGTGAGGGTATCCTGGCTTGCAAGGATCAGGAACCTTTTTCTGCAATGGGCCATTTGAATATTTGTCATTCACAAGCCACACAGAGTTTTCAACTCAAAATTAACCTGCTGTAGATTCATCAGATTTCCAGCCCTGCCTGAAATTGCCATGGCAGACCCTCATGTGACCTGTGGGTTGGACGACCCTCAGCTGGCTAGGGTTTTGCCTAGACACAGATCTACTTTCAAAACCGTGTCTGCTGTCTGTATTTCTCCTTTCCTAGCACAGACGTGACCCATCCTCACTCGTGATTCTTGTGTTCACATTTTTCTGTTTTCCTTCTGCTGTCTATGAATGCCATGCAGCTTCTGTGTTCATGATTGTGCCACTCACTGGTTCTAGTTTTGTGCTTGAGGATGTGTACTAAAATAAAGAGATGCTAATGAAGCATCTGATTTCTAATTGTAGTCATTCTTACAATGATCATGAGCAGATCATTTTATTTCTGTGTATTTCCTTGTGTGTGTGTGCATGTGTATGTGTTTGTGTGTATGTGTATGATTTTTTTAAACATATATTTTTATTGCATTTCCTTTTTTTAAAACTAATTACATTGCATTATGTGATACATTTTTTTATGCACTGGGATTCCCCCCACCCCTCCCAAAACCCTCCCCCCACGGTGGATTGCTCCACCTTGTTGCATTTCCATAGTTCAAATTCATTTGACATTCTTTCATTGGAGGTATTTACCAAGCATAAAGTCCAGCATTTTATTGTCCTGGTAAGTTCAATGGTTTCTTGGTGAGACCATCTCTGGTCTGAAGGTAGAGCCGGCAGAGTATCATTCCAATCAATTAAAAGTCCCAACATAATATTTCCAACCATTTACAACATTATAGCATTAATTGACATGGTATTGATTAACCAATATGTTAATAGGAAAACGCAGGTTCTCAACCACAACCTGTGACGACTTCATAGACATTTCAATTTTGGTTTACATTCAACTGCATTCTATACACCTTAAAATGGCTTAGATTGCTATTCAGCTGTCTCATGCCTATTTTAATTTTAGTCTTTAGCAGTTTATAGCATTGAAGCATGATTTTGCTGAACCTGGCTGTTTTTCAGGTGGTCTAACTCTATAATTCTAACAGAATTTATGTCAACAGTTTAGGTGAGCATGTTTAGGAGGGGTGTGCAGAGAAATCTTCCATACCCCAGTTAGGAGTAACTAATCTTTGTGTCCCACCCAGTGAGGTATAAGTGCATCCCCACCTCCCTCTCGTAATAACCATCAGGAGCTCTCCAGAAACCCCTCAAAACAAACAAATAAAACTAGAATAGATAGACAGAGAACAACAAGGAAAGCTTAGAACCAGACAGGAAATGGTCAGCGGGGATGTGTATGATTTTTTAAAATATATTTTTTTATCTGAAAGAGAGACAGGTAGGCAGGCAGGCAAACAGAAATTTTCCATATGTGTTTAACTCCCCAAATACAGGGGCTAAGCATGCCAAAGCCAATAGGCAGGTACTGAATCCAGGACTCCTTAATTTATACAATCACAATAAAGAAGTCATTACAGTAATTCTTTTTTTAGAAGATTTATTCATTTTATTACAGCCAGATATACACAGAGGAGGAGAGACAGAGAGGAAGATCTTCCATCCGATGATTCACCAAGTGAGCCGCAACTGGCCGATGCGCGCCGATCCGAAGCTGGGGACCTGGAACCTCTTCCAGCTCTCCCACGCGGGTGCAGTGTACCAATGCATTGGGCCATCCTCGACTGCTTTCCCAGGCCACAAGCAGGGAGCTGGATGGGAAGTGGAGCTGCCGGGATTAGAACCGGCGCCCATAAGAGATCCCGGGGCTTTCAAGGCGAGGACTTTTAGCCGCTAGGCCACGCCACCGGGCCCCATTACAGTAATTCTATAGAGGTACTTCCTCCCAGTTTTATGAGCAAGGAAGCAGATTTTCAGACAGCAGCTTGAGGGAAATATGGTGCAGTTCTGTATCTGAGTGTCGCCCTCTTCTGGTCGAGCCCAGGCGCTTCCACTTCTCAATCTTTTACTTGTGTGCTATACTTTATTTTCTACAGGACACTTTGACCTGCAAAGCTCACTTCATGCCGACAACAGTGGATTTGTGGCATTGCCTCATTTTGTGGAGATGTGGTACGTGATTCTCATCTAGACTGTGGCAGAACTCAGGCTTAGCGTGAGGTCCACCTGCTGGCCTTTCCCAAGTTGTTCTGCCTGTGGTCAAACAGCAGCCCAGTTCCTGTAAATAGTTAGGGCTCTCCATGTTGGGCACTGTTTACTGGCAGGTTCTGCAGGCTTGAGCATTCACCATCACTGAGCAGTTTCTGATTCTTTCAGGGTGTTGATTTCGTCAGAATCTACTAGAAATGAATTGGGTAGTTCGAGTTGGGGATGTCTCACAGGCTGCAGTGGCTGTCTGTAATGGGGCTGTCACCAGTGCTTTGCTGGATTTGGAATCAGGTGCCTGTGCAGGTCCATGATTTCTCAGGTCTCACACAACATACTGTCTTTCTCCCTACACACAGACTGCTCTTTCCACTCCTCATCCCCCTTTTGGCTGGACTTCTCTGACAAGGGAAGGTCTATTTAATAGATGACACCATGATTAGTGTTAGTGTCATAAACCATCTTCAGTTCCTATTAAGTAGTGTTGGGACTTAAGGGAACAGGCATATTGAATATCTGTTGAGAATTGAATGAGAATCATTTTTAAAGAATTTCCACCACTATATACTTTTTAAAAATTAATTTAGTTTATTGGAAATACAGATTTACAGAGAGTAGGAGAGACAGAGAAAATCTTCCATCTGCTGGTTCACTCTCCAAATGGGCACAACAGCCCAAGCTGATGTGACCCAAAGCCAGGAGCCAGGAGTTTGTTCCAGGTCTCCCATGTGGGTGCAGGTTTCCATTGCTTTGGGCTATTATCTGCTGCTTTCCCAGGCCATAAGCATGAAGATAGATGGAATATGGAGCAGCCAGGACATGAACCAGTGCACAATTGATATGCCAGTGCTAGTAGGCAGAGAACTAGCCCATTGAGCCATTATTCCAACTTCTATATAAATGTTTTTAATGTGACAATATTTTATTGTAATGATATCTTAGTTTTCAGTAGTGATGATTAATGGTACATTATATTGCAATGATTTTTCTTATTGCCTGGAGTATATTTCTGTTAACCAATTCACAGTATTCTCCATATTAATGTATCTTAATTCATGTCTGTTGAGTTAATGAATCTGTACCCCAGGAAACATTCCTGTAAATACTGTTGTACTTCTTTGCGTGACTGTATTAGTTTCAGTTTACTTTAGAATCATGTTCCCTGTCAGCTCACAGTTACCGAGGAAGTCAATCTTGTTGTATTCTGGTCTTAAACTTTTTCTCCCTAAAAATTGCAATAATAGATTCCTGTTTTTGTGTTAGAAACTAGTGAATGTTCATGTTCATTATCAGAACATAAAATGTAAAATTTCAAACGATAAAGCCAAGCCAGATGAAGCCCTCAGCTTGAGTAAAGACACTTTTTCTTTTTTTAATGTGATTAAGAACATAGCTTGGAGCATCAGCAGTGGCAGGAAGACAGAAAGGTAAGCCGTGTCTGTGTCCCCTGCCTCCCCCTGTGCTGTGCGTAAGTGTGTGGATGTGAGAGATGATGTTGTGGGACCAAATTGTTTAGTTGGCACTTTTCTACATGTTTGGGGGAGCAAAGAGCTGGAGACTTTACCACTCCCTAGCTCTGTGTTGCCTGGAAACCTTAAAATTGGAATACACATGCACTGTGTAAAGAATACATGAGAGAGGGAGAGAGAAAGTTTCTGCCCACTGCCACACTCCAATAAATGCCTGGCAGGACTGGGTCAGGCTCTTCCGTGTGGAATGGATCTATTCCATTTGGGTGAGTAACCTCACATAGTGTCAAGCTTACAAGCAGCACTCCTGGACACTTAGTTGTTTCATTTTTCATCTAATGCCCATAGAAAATATTGAATAGGAATGAAGCCTATTGAGTGCCCCACACAAAACAAACTTGTACATTCTCAGTCAGTGCACTAACACTCCACATCCAGACAGAACATCAGTGCCCAAATAACTTTATGCTCACATTGAAAATAAACGTTTTTCCATCACATAATGTTGAATGAGCATGTGACACATAGACAACTCTGGGTGTTGTTGAACAGCACAGTCCCGAAGGAGCAACACAGGTGTTCCAGTGGCAGAACTACTCAATTGAGGTCCCTAACTTCAAATATTAGGCTTATAAGCATCTCTCCCGAAAAACCCTGTTTTGTCATTTTTCATCTAATGTGCATATAGTACAGTATAGTTAAATTAAGCATATGGAGACCCCACACAAAGCAAGGATGTACATGCTCTCTCAAGGTGCTAAGAACTTTGCATGCAGAGAGAACTTCAGAGACCAAGGGATTTTCAGCTACCATTGAAAACAACTGCTCTGGCACCGCATAATGCTGAATGTGTCTGTGACACCTAGGGAGCTAAGTGTGTTGGTTAATGGTATAGTCTATAAGCCCAGCACAGGTGTTCCAGTGGCAGAACCACTCCATTTGGGCCACTAACTTCACATATCATAAGGTTTATGAGCAGATATCCCTGAAAATCAATGTTGTCACTTTTAGTCTAGTGTCCATTGAGCACACTGTATTGAAATGAAGCATGTTGAACACCTCACAGCATGTTGAACACCTCACAGCATGTTAGGTGGCAGATTCTCGGTCAATAATCTCAGAACTCCCAATCCAGAGAGAAGTTTAGTGCCCAAATGGTTTACATCTACCACTGACAACAACTCTTCTCACACTACCTTCTCCTGGTTATGCACATGACACCTAAGTGAACTCAGTGTGCTAATGAATTTTATCATCCTGAAGCAGTAACACAGGTGTTTCAGTGGGAGAACAACTCCATTTTGGTAACTTCAGTTACTATCAGTTTAGAAGCAGCTCTCGTATAATCCCTGTTTAGTCACTATTTTCTAATGCCCTAGAGAACACCTCAGTGAAAGAAAGAATGACTAGCACCCAATAGCAAGGTAAGTTGTAGATTCTCACTCATGGTAATAAGAACAAGTCCACATCCTAAGCTTACTACAGCTCCCAAGAGATAGTCAACTGCTGTTCAATGCACCTACTCTGGTATCACATATGGCTAAGTGTGCGTGTGGCACCTAGGGAACTCAGTGTGTTGCTGAGTGACATAGTCCTGAAAGAGCAGCACTTGCGTTCTAGTGGCAGAACTACTCGATCTTGATCATTAACTTCACATACCATCAGGCTTACAAACAGCTCTCCTGGAAACCCTGTTTTGTCACTTCTTGTCTAATGCCCATAGAGTACAGCATAATGAAATGAAGCATACTGAAATCCCACACAAAAGAAGACTGTGGATTTTCAAAGTGCTCAGAACTCCACATCTAATTCAACTACCTTCATGCTTACAAGAAGGTCTCCCAGGAACTCAAATGTATTACTTTTCCTATAATATACACAGAGCTCATTGTATTGAAATAAATCATGTTGCGCAAAACACACAAAACAAGGTTGTAGATTCTCGCTCACTTTGCTAAGACCTCCATATTTAGTGAAAACTCCTGCTCTGAAGCATTTCTCAGCTACCATTAAAAGTACATTTGCTGGCACCAGGTAATCCTGAATGTGCATGTGACAAATAGGATGCACAGGGTATAGGTGAAAGACATAGTCCTGAAAATCAGTATGGAAACATTTTCTTTGGGTCCACTGGCAGAAGCACTATCTTCCCGCGGCCAGCAGAGCTGGCAACGTGGGCATGGTGAAGATCCAGGAGTCAGACGAAGGTTCGGGTTCAAGCACCAACACAGGGAGACCAGTGATGGTGGAAGAAGAAGTCTGTCAAGTCTCTTTATTACCCCTATATATACTCTTTCCCCCCAGCCCATTAGGGCGCCACTAAGGCGCCAATGAGTCTGATTAGACCAGGTGATATAGCCGCAGGCCCAATTCCTGAGTGCTCCGCTTAAGGAGTGTTAATTAGCTCATTAGCCCACAACAGATCCCCCCTTTTGTTTCAAAGCAGACTTGAATGCACCTGTCTTAAGTTGTGGACTCTCAGGTCATCAGCCTTACCTGTCACCAGGAATCTCCGTAGCATGACGGAGCCCCTGTCTTAGGTTGGTCAGTGCCCAGTCCTTCTTACCCATCACTGGCTGCCACTCAACGCATTGTCTGCTGCAGCTGCACAAACCATACTTGGGGAAGCTGGTAACCCTGTACCATGGCTAGGAGTGTTTTCAGCTCAGTAGCAATGAGCAAACAGCAGTTCCCAGGCTTGGGAGAACATTTTGCTTTTGCACAGATGATACAACAGAAATACATACAACAGAAAGGCATACGACGGGGTAGAGGAGGCCTAGACCAAATCTCACAACATCTGCTATTCCTTTGCCAACAAATAAACCTGCAGTTACAGCGTAAGCATGACCACCCGCTCATGTTCATCAGTAAAGTCCTGTTGTTCCATAGTTAGGCAGTCAGTTTTGCAAGCTTGTTCACTGTCACCACGGTAGCTGGTGGTGGTGGCTGCTGATATACTGGCTACGATGGTTGCCGTTATGCCAAAGTCTCTTTTATGCTTCTCAGGCCAACAGAGGCCTCTCCGTCAGTCCCCATAGGCACAGGCAGGATTCAGGGCAACAGCAGGAAAACAGCAGGAAAACAGCAGAATCGCAATTGCCATTCCAGCACGCTGTCAGGGTGTACTGGAACTTGGTGTCATTCACTTCAGAGGCATTTTCTGTACTCAAGAGAGAAACACAGGGATAACACAAACAACACAAGCTTCAAATTCAATGAGCTAAGTTTCGCTCATAAGAGCGAGTCCTCAAGTTCAGAGGAATGACAGAACTAATAAATTCCATAGGAATAATTGCATTCCCAAAGAAGGGAAAATTGGGGCGCATGCCAGTGCATGTCCATACCCCACAAAGCTGCCACATAGAGAAGGTGGGTATTTTCCGCGTGGTAATAACAGGGGAATGATAAGAAAAAGCACGGGCAGAAATTGAGCTATTTATAAAAGGAGAACCAGACCCCCAATAGCTGGGGTCACACACCAGACAATCTGATAGTCTGGTTTAAGGAGAAACTGGCAGGAAATGTCAGGACCTAAGTGTTCATAAGAGAAAGAAAAGATAAAGAGATGGGTACTTATAAAAGCCTAATATACTTGCTTGTCCCGTCGATCTTCTGATTCAAATGCCATCATCTTGGCCAGTACCCGAGCTTTCACAAGACTCAGCAGCAGAAGCTTGCTGGACAAGACTCTCAGGAATCCACCTCGGACCATTTTTGTTTTCTGGGAAAACACAAAATGATCCTCTCCCCCGTATGAGGACAGGATCTGGGCCTTGCCACTGACCAGTCAAGGGATCCTTCCACATCACATAACCCTTCTGCTTCTGAGACGGATTTCAATGATGATTTGTAGCAGACCGTCCTTCAGCATCCAATGTTAGGAAATTTAAGATAAATAACACAAGGTTCAAATGATCTCAGGGAGTGCTATATTCCCCCTTTTTAGTTTTAATAAGGTAATCCTTAAAAGTACGGTTGGCGCGTTCCACAATACCTTGTCCTTGAGGATTGTAAGGAATACCTGTAATTAGTTGTATATGGTAGGAGGCAGCAAAATCACAAAACTTACTGCTGGTATAGCAAGGGCCATTATCAGTTTTGATAACTTTAGGAGTTCCCAAGATGGAAAAACTTGCATAGCAATGGGCTAGAGTATGTCTGACTTGTTCTCCTGTCTGAGGAGTAGCTAAAATAAATCCAGAACAAGTATCGATAGTAACATGCACATACTTTAGTGTCCCAAACTCTGGAATGTGTGTCATGTTCATTTGCCAGACATGATTGGGCAACAGTCCTAGGGGATTTACACCATAATGGGGAACTGGCAAAAATTGAGGGCACACTGAGCATTGCTTCACGATGGTTCTGGCTTGTTCCTTAATCAGACTAAAGCGCAAATGCAGCGTGTTAGAATTCAAGTGAAATCTAGCATGTGCCTTTTGAGCTTCTTCAAGAGCTGAGGCCACGAATTTGGTGGCTGAATCTGCAGCTGCAATTCCTGATGTCAAGGGCCCAGGCAAACCTGAATGGGCTCAAATATGAGTCACAAAGAATTTATCTTTGCGGGCCCAAATACAGGCCTGAATTTTTGCAAATAGAGATGCTGCTGTAGAGTGGGAAGAAATTTGGCCCGCAGTCTCCAGCACAGGAAGGGAATGGGCAACATACCCACTA
Source organism: Ochotona princeps (assembly GCF_030435755.1). Lineage (NCBI taxonomy): Eukaryota > Metazoa > Chordata > Mammalia > Lagomorpha > Ochotonidae > Ochotona > Ochotona princeps. The sequence continues at coordinate 413,420 of NW_026700340.1, read as the reverse complement.
TCAGAATGCAAGTTAAAGGGCTGCATGGAAAATGTTTGAAAGACTGCAAGAGCAGCCACCAATTCTACAACCTGTGCAGAGACAAAAGATGTGGGGATGGTGGAAACCTGGCCATCTACTACAAAAGCTGCCTGACCATTAGACGATCCATCAGTAAAAACAGTTAAAGCTTCTGGCAATGGTTGAAGACAGGTTACAAGCGGAAAAACAACAGGATGCAAAATAAAAAACTGTACAATGGGGTCCTTGAGCTAGTGGTTGTCAAAATTAACATTTAAAGTGTTCAAAAGTATTGCCCACGTCTCTTTCATATTCTGCAACCACAAAAGTTGCTTCTTAGTGTATGAAACAATAATGGTATCTGGGACCTTCTCAAAATGTCTTAGGCTGCTCTTAGCAGCCTTCTGTATCAACTCTGCTATGGCCAAATAGTAAGGCACAATTGTCTTAGCAGGAGAGACATGCAAATGTTCCCACAAAATAGGTCCCTGCTGATAAAATACTCCTGTAGGTCTATATGAGGATGCTATAACAATAAATAAAAGTGGGGTACTGTAATCAGTCCTGATCAAATGAGATTGTTCAATGGCTATCTCAACCTTGCATAGGGTGTGACGTCCCTCCATAGTCAGCACCGTAAAGGATGTTGGAGAGGAGCCACCTTTTAAGATATCAAACAAAGGTTTCAAATCAGGATTAGTGAGTTTCAAACTGGGTCTCATCCAATTTATATCCCCTAACAATTTTTGAAAGTCATTATGAGTTTGCAACTTTTCTGTGGCTATGGAAATTTTGGGGGGTTTAATACAATTCTGAAAAAGTTGAAATCCCAAATAATTAAATGGAGAAACAAGTTGTATTTTGTCTGGGGCTATGCTAATCCTGCTTTTTCTAACTCTTGCTGTAACTTAAAAACAGGATTGCAACACCTGAGTAGATAGAGCTGCCAGTAAAATATCATCCATATAATGAATAATCATCACAGAGGGAAAGCTGGTGAGCACCGGTTTTAAGGCGGCAGCCACATAAATCTGATACATAGTAGGACTATTAGCCATTCCTTGGGGTAAAAATTTCCATTGGTACCATTCAAATGGTTCTTGCAAATTAACAGAGGGCACACTGAAAGTAAAACAAGGTGAATCCTCTGGATGAAGGGGAATGGAAAAAAAAAAATCCTTTAAATCAATCACAACAATGTTAAAGTCTTTTGGAATGACGGAAGGCAGTGGTAATCCTGGCTGCTGTGATCCCATTATCTCCATGGTAGCACTCACTGCTCTGAGATCCTGTAAAAGTCTTCACTTCCCTGATTTCTTTTTAATCATGAAAATAGGTGTATTCCATGGTGACGTGGAAGGGACAATATGTCCAGCAGCTAGCTGTTCTTGAACTATTTCCTTAACGGCGGCTATTTTTTCTGTAGAAAGGGGCCATTGGTCAATCCAAACGAGTTGAGAACTTTTCCATGTAATCTTCTGTGGAGTAACATCAGCCGCCACCAGAATGGCCCCTAGGGAAAATGCCCTAGCCCTTTCTTATCCTTCTTATATTCCACGGAGATTGGTTGAGTAATTCCTTGCAGCTTTCTCCCTATACCTTTCCCAGGAATGTAGCCGTACCTCTCCATCTGCTGCATAGCTAATTCCTGACCAGATACTAATACTGCCCCCATCTGTTGCAAAACATCCCTCCCCCATAGATTAACTGGCAGACCTGGTAGTACATAGGGAGTAACATGGCCACCATTTTCCTTCCTTATCCCTCCAGGCTAATGGTCTGGAGCTAACTAGGGGGCTTTGGGGAATCCCCAATCCTTGAAGAATGGTCATGGTGGGTGTAACAGGCCAACCTGGGGGCCAATATTTCTGTGAAATAAGAGTGGTGTCGGCACCAGTGTCTAGAAGCCCAGTAAATTTCTTTCCTTCTATACTCAACTTCAAAATAGGGTGGTCTGCCATATCAGCGACCCAATAAACAGAGGCTTCACCACTGGAACGAAACCCTGCTTTCTTCTGTCCAAGCCTGCAAGCATTATCTGACTTCACTGTGGGGAGCAGCACTAACTGTGCTATTTGTGCCCCCTGGGGCAAAACTGCAACTCCAGCATGAACACTGGCTAAAACTTTAATTTCCCCTGTATAGTCTGCATCAACCACTCCTGGGGTAATATGAACTCCTTTCAAGACCGTGCTGCTACGTCCCAGCAGAAGCCCTACAGTGTCGGGGGTAGTGGCCCATAAATTCCTGTAGGAATAGCCTGTACCCCCATTTGGGGTGTCAATACTGTGTAGGAAGTGGTGTGGAGGTCCCATCCTCCTCTCCCTGGGCTCCCTCAGACAAGATCATGAATGGCCTTTGTCCCTGAGGAACAAACTGAATCGCTGCCCCGTACATTGGTGCTTGCGGGGCCCGGGGCTGGCCCCTGCTCCCGTTTCCCGGCACAGATGGCTGCCTGGAGATGTCTATATTGGACCTGCATTCATTTGCCCAATGTTTCCCATGTTGTCATCGAGGGCAAACCCCTGGGGACTCCCTGTCCATTTTGACAGGAGACTGTGCACAACCTTGGAGTGGGCAGTTCCAGCGGATATGCCCTAGCCGGCCGCACTTGAAACATACTTGTTTTGGGCGAGCTTTCAAGCCTATGGTTGTGCCACCACGCAGTGCCTCTGCAATGGCTGCACCCATTATCTGTCCTTCCCCGATGTCCTTACAAAGTTTAAGATATGTGTTAAGGGGCTTATGCTTCCAAGGTCTAATTGCTTCCTGGCACCATTTGTTGGCATTTTCATATGCTAGTTGCTTTACAAAATGCATGGCTTGATCTACATCACTGAATACCCTACCTGCAGTTACCAGTAGGCGATCTACAAATGCCTGATAAGGCTCGTCCGGGCCTTGGACAATTTTAGAGATGTACATGTGGTGAGCCCTTTGGTGATGAAGACTTCCAGGCCCTTACTGCAGCAGCAGCGGTCTGTGCATAAATCCCTGGGTCATAATTAATCTGATCCTGTACATTAGCAAAATTCCCCTCTCCTGTCAACATATCATGATTTCTCTCAGGAAGGCCTGCCTGGGCATTTTGCTGTGCTGTGTCAAGGCAAAGCTCATAGAACTCGGATTTCCACATTAGAAAATCGCCCCCATCCAGAGTTGCCTTACAGAGCTGCTTCCAATCGGCCAGGGTCAAATTGGTAGGTGCCAAGGCTTCAATTATGGAAAAGGTAAAGGGGGCTGATGGGCCATATGTGGCAACAGCGTCCCTCAGACTCTTTATGTCCTTAAAGGACAGTGCCAGGTGCTGTCTAATCCTCTGCCCCTGTTGATCTTTTACCTCAACTACTGGGAAGGCAAAGCGCCTAGCAAGGGCAGCTGCCTCAGGGTCTCCCTGCTCCTGTGCTTGCTGTACCGCAAGTCCCACAGCTGAAAGAGAAGTTGAAAGTGAGGGTCCAGTGCAAGCCCCAACAGTGCATCCACTCTGTTCCTGCCTCAACTGAAGGGAGAGGCGCTGAAGTTGTTCCTGTAAATCTTTTACAACTGTGCTCAGATATGATGGCACCAATGGCTCAGGCGGTGCAGAGGGCTCTGTGCCTGTCCAAGAGAGATTTTTGCTTGGCACATTCTCTACAGGTGGAGGATCCTCGACAAACTCACTTCCATCCTTTTCCTCCTCAGCCTCTTCAGAAGAGGACCGCGAATCGTCTTCGTGCACATTCTCCAGACTTTGTCTTGTCTGGGGTTCCTTCTCCTTTTTACCCTGGTTTGCAGTTCTCTCCTACCTCTAACGGACAATTTCTTAAGGCGGGCTTCCACCACTGCTTGGCGGGATGACAAAGCAACATTTAGCAAGTGCCAGAGAAAAAAGGGTGACTACAATGAGAGCAAACCATGGGAATAATTCATAGACAGTTTCAAAAAAACTCTGCAAGGCCTTAAGCTTAATGTTGGTGTCCTGTGACTGGAGCAGATCTCAGATTCCCTTAATTACTGAAGAATGGATTTTGCTGAAATGCGTATTGAAATATGTGTTTTACTAACATGCTGTTATAACCCTAAACTGTGGATAGTCTCTTGTAAGAAGCTGAACTATTCTTTGTAGCAGCCCTGACCCAGTGGTGCTGAAAACCACAGCGGCAGATGTTAACTCCCCTATCTCAACTCTGAGGGTCTTTGAACTCCCCTATCTCAACTCTGAGGGTCTTTGAACTCCCCTATCTCAACTCTGAGGGTCTTTGTGAAAAGGAATATTTAGGGTCAAAAGTTTTGAAGAAGGCTTCAAAGTACAGAGGGGTTTAATTTACTTTCTTGCTTTCTGTAACTTGTTTGCGATTAGGCCAACAGCTGTTGCAAAAACCTTAACTTGCAGCTGCATCTGGATTAAGCCTTGAGCCCAAGAGAAATAGGATGCAGCTGACCCCTTCCCGAGAACTGCAACAATTTCAAAAGGTTAGCTAGATATCAGAAAGGAGAGGCATGATAAGGAACTAAGAAAGGCATCTCATGAAAGAACTAAGAAATGCATCTCACGACCGGGAGGAGAAGCACGATAAAGAACTGAGAGACAAGCGGAAAGCCCCTGACTGTATTGGCCCCCTCCCTGCCTGTGATTTTAGCCTTTAAAAAGAAGGCAGTAAAATGACTAGAGGTCGGTGTGCCCAGTCTCCTGCGTGAGGAACTGGCCCCGGCCCCAGCGCACTGGTGAACAAATAAAGCCTCCTGCTTTTGCATCAAGTCTCATCTTCGGTGGTCATTGGGGAAAACACACTCTCTCGAGACAGATGGTAAGGTTTTCCCTTTTGGGGTGCCTTACATTTGAACTCCCCTATCTCAACTCTGAGGGTCTTTGAACTCCCCTATCTCAACTCTGAGGGTCTTTGTAACTTCCCTACCTCAACTCTTCTACTTTGCCCTCCCCAAATGAAAGAACTGTATAAAATCCTGCGAAGAAGTCAAGCTCTCACTATACGCAGATGATATGATTCTTTATGTAGAAGAGCCAAGAGACTCAATACAGAGACTGCTAGAACTTGTACGAGAGTTTGGTAGAGTGGCAGGGTACAAAATTAATGAACAAAAATCAACAGCCATAGTGTATGCGAACAGCCCCAAGATGGAAAAAGACTTAACCAGCAAGGTACCATTCAAAATAACAGAGAAAAGTATGAAATATCTGGGAATAAATCTAACCAAAAATGTAGAAGACTTATTTGAAGAAAACTACAAACTGCTTAAAAAAGAAATTGAACAAGACCTCAAAAGATGGAGTAACATCCCATGCTCCTGGATAGGTAAAATCAATATCATTAAAATGTCTATACTGCCAAAAGCAATATATACATTCAACGCAATCCCAATCAAATTGCCCAAAACATTCTTCATGGAACTGGAAACAATGATCCAAAGGTTCATCTGGAAGCACAAAAAACCACGGATAGCTAGAACTATCCTGAAGAACAGGAAGTTAGCAGGGGGAATCACAGTTCCGGACCTCTGGACATACTATAGGGCAGTGGTTATCAAAACAGCCTGGTACTGGCACAAAGATAGAGAGGAAGATCAATGGAGCAGAATAGAAACGCCAGAAGGAAACCCACACAGATACAGCCAAATAATCTTTGACAAAAAGACAAACGACAATCCAGGCAAATGGGAAGGTCTGTTCAATAAATGCTGTTGGGACAACTGGTTGATAGCCTGCAGAAACAAAAAAATAGATCCACATCTCTCACCATATACTAAGATCAGATCTAAATGGATAACAGATCTAAACCTACATCCAGAAACCTTCAAACTTTTGGAAGAAAATGTTGGAAACACACTGCAACACTTAGGGGTAGGCCCTCACTTCCTAAAAACGACTCCAAATGCAGTAGAAATCAAGACCAAAATAAACAAGTGGGACCTCATCAAACTAAGAAGCTTCTGTACAGCTAGAGAAACAATCAACAAAGTAAAAAGGCAACCCACAGAATGGGAGAAGATCTTCGCACACGACATAGGTGATAGAGGGCTAATATCCAGAATATACAAAGAGCTACAAAACAACCAAAATGTCAAAACAAGCAACCCACTCAAGAAATGGGCACGGGAAATGGGCAGACACTTCACAAAGGAACAAACCCAAATGGCAAATAAACATATGAAAAAATGCTCAAGTTCCCTGGCAATAAGGGAAATCCAAATTAAAACATCAATGAGGTACCACCTAACGCCAGTAAGACTGGCCCACATGAATAAAAGCACCAACGACACTTGTTGGCGAGGTTGCGGGGAAAAGGGAACCCTACTCCACTGCTGGTGGGGCTGCAGGCTGGTACAGCCTCTATGGAAATCAGTATGGAGAATATTCAAACAACTCAAATTCAACATACCGTATGATCCAGCAATAGCACTCCTAGGAATATATCCAGAACACTTGTTCTATGAGAAACCAACATGCACTCCTATGTTCATAGCAGCACAATCAGTAATTGCAAAAACATGAAACAACCAAAATGCCCATCAACAGAGGATTGGATAAGAAAGCTATGGTTCGTCTACTCCATAGAATACTACTCAGCTATTAAAAAAAACAAAATGCAGTTCTTTGTGGCCAAATGGGCCAAACTGGACACCATAATGCTAAGGGAAATGAGCCAATCCCAAAAGGTTAAATACCACATGTTTGCCTTAATTTAAGATGATATGATGTTATGTATAACATGTTATGTTTTGAATGTTATATGTTGTGTATAAACCAAAATTGAAATGTCAATGAGGTGGTCACAGAAGGTGGCTGGGAACCCGCATTTACTTTTAACATATTGGTTACTCATTACTATGTCAATTAATTCCATAATGATGTAAATTTTTGCTGTTGGTATGTTGGAGCTTTCAATTGACTGGGATGATACTCTGCTGGCTCTGTCATCAGACCAGAGAGGGTATACCTAAGAAGCCGTTGAACTTGACGGGACAATAAGATGCTGGACTCTATGTTTGGTGTATGCTTGCAATGGGGAAATCTCAACTGAACTTGAGCTGTGGTTATGCAACAAGGTGGAGGAATCCACCATGGTGGGAGGGTTTGGGGAGGGCTGGGGAGAACCCAAGTATCTATGTAACTGTGTCACATAATACAATGTAATTACTGAAGTTAAATAATAAATAATTTAAAAAAAATCCTGCTTGAAATTTGCTTCGAGGCTCTTGGTTCTTGGTAGCCTTGAGCCCACACGCGTGTGAATAAAACTTTCTTTTGCCTCAGTGAGATTCATCTGTTTATTGCCGTGACAGCCGGTAACATTACCTGCATTTTAGAGTTTTCTTGCCCCATGATAAATTTTACCTATGCCCCTGCAAAATTTTTAAAACCTGCCTGTAGATTTCAGGGGTCCCTCAGATTGTCCCTTGTGCCCCAAGATGGGGATAAGGTCTGGGGATGAATTTATTTTTGCCCCTCTAGAGTTAAATCATACACTTGCCTCCAGATTTCCGGGAGAACTCAGATTGTCCCTCATGCCCCAAGACGGGGAGAAGGTCTGGGGATGAGATTAATTATGCCCCTCCAGAGTTCCAGGGGTCCCTCAGATTGTCCCTCATGCCCTAACACAGGGAGAGGGTCTGGGGATTAAATCAATTATGCCCCTGCAAAATTCCTAAATTCTAAACTTACCTTTGTAGGTCCCGGGGTCCCTCAGATGTCCTTTGCGCTGTGCCCCATGATACAGCACCATTTGCTGCAGCCAGCAGAGCTGGCAACGTGGGCACGGAGAAGGTCCGGGGGTCAGGCAAAGATCCGGGAGTCAGACGAAGGTCTGGGGGTCAGGCGAAGGTTGGGGGGTCAAGCACCAGCACAGGGAGACCAGTAATGGTAGGAGAAGAAGTCTCTCAAGCCTCTTTATTACCCTTATATATACTCTTTCCCCTCAGCCCATTAGGGCGCCACTAAGGCGCCAATGAGTCTGATTAGACCAGGTGATAAAGCCGCAAGCCCAATTCCTGAGTGCTCCGCTTAAGGAGTGTTAATTAGCTCATTAGCCCACAACACTATCTTTGGATTATTAACTTCACATATTCTCAGGCCTAGAAACAGCTTTACGGAAAACCCAGTTTGCCGCTTTTCTTCTAGTGCCAGTAGAGTGCACTGTGTTGAAATGCAGCATGTTGAGAACGCCATGCAAAACAAGCTAGTAGATTCTCACTCTGTGCTGAGACTCCACATCCAGAGTGAACCTAAGTGCCCATTTTCAACTCACCCTGAGAACAATTCATCTGGCACCACATACTGCTGAATGTGCATGTGGCACCTTCGGAGCTGAGCGTGTTGGTGAAGCTATAGTGCTGAAGGAGCAGCACAGGGGTGCCTGTGGCAGGACTTCCCCGTTTTGTCACTACACACACCACCAGCATTATGAGCAGATCTCCTGGAAACCCTGTTTTGTCATTTGTCCTCTAATTCCCACAGAGCGTATTGTATTGAAATGCGGCATGTAGAGCACTCTGCATAAAACACGGTTATAGATTTTTATTTAAGGTACTGAAAACTCCACATCCAGTGCTAACTTCAGCACCCAACCAATTTACAGCCACCATTGAAAACAATTGCTCTAGAACCACATTTTCCTGAAATTATATGTGACACCTAAGTGAACTCAGTGTGTTGGTGATGGCATAGTCCTGAAGAACCAGAACAGGTGATCCAGTGACAATAGTGCTGCATTTTGGTCACTAACTTCATATACCATCAGGTTTACAAGTAACTATCTCAGAAACCTAGTTTTGTCACTTTTCATCTAATGCCCATAGAATGCACTGTAGACATGAATCATGTTGAGCACCGAACAAAAATCATGGCTGTAGATTCTCACTCAATGCACTAAGAAGTCTACATCCAGAGAGAACTTCACCACCCAAGCTATTGTAAGCACTTTTGAAAACTCCTGTTCTGGCACCACATCTTGCTGAATGTGCATGAGCACACTACTAAGTGTGTTATTGAATGGCCTGATAGTCTCGATAACTTAGCACAGTTGTTGCAGTGGCAGAACTACTCCATTGGGCTCATGAACTTCACATATAGTCAGCAATACAAGCAGTTCTCCAAGAAATTCAATTTTGTTACTTTTCATTTAATGCATATAGAGCACACTGTATTGAAATGAAATATGTAAACACCACACACCAAACCAGGGCATATGTTCTTATTCAATGTGAACAAATCCACATCGAGAGAACTTCAGCACCCAAGTGATATTCAGCTGCCATTGAAAACAGCTGACATCAGGTAATGCTTAATGTGCATGTACCCCTAAGCAGCTCTTGTTTTATTGAATTGCATAGTCCATAATGAGCAGCACAGGTTTTCCTGAGGGCAGAACTACTGCATTTGTGTTACTAACTTCAAGTATAATCAGCGTTACAAGTAGCTTTTATGGAAACCAGCTTTGCCATTCTGTGTCTAATGGCTGTAGAGCTCACTGTATTGAAATAAAGCATGTTAAACACCCCACAAAAATACTATTTTGTAGTTTCTAGCTTAAAGCCTAAGAACTCCATGTTTAAAGAGAAATTCAGGGCCCAAGAGATTTTCAGTTACCACACAATGTTTTCTGTGCTTGTGACCCCTAGGAAACTTAGCATGTTGGTGAATGGTATAGTCCCCAAGGAGCAGCACAGGTGTTCCAGTGGCAGAACTACTCCATTGTGTCACTAATATCACATACCAGCAAGATTATGAGCAGGTATCGTGGAAACCCAGTTTTGTAACTTTTCGTCTAATGCCCATAGGGCAAACTGCATTGAATTAAAGCATTTTGAAAAGCCCACATAAACCAAGTGTGTACACTCTCACTCAATGCTCTAACAACTCCACATTCAGGAAGAACTTTAGTGCTGAAATGATTTTCACCCACCATTGAAAATAAGTGCTCTGGTGCCACATACTGCTGAATGTGCATGTGACATATATGGAATTCAGTGTATGGTGAATATCATTGCTCTGAATGAGAAGCACAGGTGTTATAGTGGCAAAACTACTGCATTTGGATCATTAACTGCACATATCATCAGGCTTTCTAGCAGCTACCCCAGAAACACAGTTTTGTCATTTTTTGACCAATGCCTGTTGAGCACATTCAATTGAAATAAAGCATGTTGAACATCTCACACCAAAGTAGGTTCTAGATTGTCTCTCAATATGGTAAGAACTCCACATTCAGAATGAACTTCAGCACTTATGCAATTTTCAATTAGCAATGAAAGGAACTGCTCTGGAACCCCATACTGCTGAATGTGCATATGACAACTGGGGAACTCAGTGTATGGTGAATGGCATACTCCTGGAGGAGCAGCATAGGTGTTCCAGTGGCCAAACTACTCCATTTGGGTCACTAACTTCACATATCATCACAATTACAAGGGGATCTTTGGAAAACCAATATGACATTTCCTTCTGATCTCCATACAGAACACTTTATTGAAATGAAACATGTTGAGCACTACACTGCCAGAGTCCTGCTCCAGCCTGGGTTCGGAACTCGCAAAGGGTGCGTGGAAGAGGCACAGAAAGAATAAAGAAAGAGATGGACCACTAGGATTCCTTGATCATAATGGACAATGCGAGAAAGCTGTCAGCTTTATTTATACAGAAACAGTCAAACTCTGGCTCAGACTCTTTACGTCATAGTCAAGTGGGTGTTTCTAAGGATAATTCTGCCATTTGCTTTACCTAAAAACAATAGAAGTTCCTACTACAATTCTTACTTTACAACTTAATCTTGTAGCACAAAGAAAAGGAGAACCTAAAGATCAAGGAAAGAATGAGACCCTAAATATAGGCCCCTTGATTAGCATAAGGTCAGTGGAGACAGCCAAGACAGTAGGAATAATAGAAGACCCTTTTGTAAGACATTATTATTAACATTAACCTCCAAGCTCACACTGCGTAAAAAGCCAGCCTCACAGTAGCAAACAATGCCTGGATGGATTAGAATTCTTCCGCAGGGTGGTCGGGTACCCATGCAAAGGAAGGTGGAGCTGCATTCAGGTGGCTGTAGAGGCATCCGCCCCAGCCCTGCTGTACAGTGGGAAGTTCCTTGCAGCCCTGCCTACAATGGAACAATACTCTTCACACCATCCTGTCCCCCACATCCACTGCATGAAACCCAACACTGCACACAAAACAAGGATGTAGATTCTCACTCAACGTGCTAAGAACTCCACGTCCTGAGAGAAGCTCAGCGACCAATCGCTTTTCAGCTACCATTGGAAATAACATTTCTGCATCCACATACTGCTGTGTATGTATGTGACAGCTAGGGATCTCAGTATGTTGGTGAATTTCATAGTCCCAAAGGAGCAGAACAGGTGTTCCAGTGGCAAAAATACTCCCTTTTGGTCACTGACTTCACATACCACCAGGCTTACAAGCAGATTTCCCATAAACCGAGTTTTGTCATTTTTCCTCTAATGAGAGGCAACAAGCTAGGTTGTAGATTCACACTCAACATGGTGAAAACTCCACATCTAGAGAAAACTTGCCAGCCCAAGTGATTTTCAGCTCCCATTGAAAACAACTGCTCTGGCACCACATTCGGCTGGATTGGTATGGAGCATCTGGGGAAGTCATTGTGTTGGAGAATGTCATATTCCCAAGAAAGCAGATGTTCCAGGGGTTCAACTATGTTATTTAGGTCACTAATTTCACATACTATCAGGGCTACAAGCAGCTCTCCCAGAACACCAGTTTTCTCAGTTTGCCTCTAATGGCCTTGAGTACTTTTTTGAGTATTTATTGAGTAGCATTTTGAGAACCGCACACCAAAAAGAAACAAACAAAAAGAAAGGTTGTAGATGTTCAATTAACCTGCTAAGAACTCCGCATCTAGAAAGGAATTCATTGACCAATCATTTTTTTTCACCTACCATTGAAAATAATTTCTCTGGGCCCGGCGGCGTGGCCTAGCGGCTAAAGTCCTCACCTTGAAAGCCCCGGGATCCCATATGGGCGCCGGTTCTAATCCTGGCAGCTCCACTTCCCATCCAGCTCCCTGCTTGTGGCCTGGGAAAGCAGTTGAGGACGGCCCAATGCATTGGGACCCTGCACCCACGTGGGAGACCCGGAAGAGGTTCCAGGTTCCCGGCATCGGATCGGCGCGCATCGGCCCGTTGCGGCTCACTTGGGGAGTGAATCATCGGACGGAAGATCTTCCTCTCTGTCTCTCCTCCTCTGTGTATATCTGGCTGTAATAAAATGAATAAATCTTCAAAAAAGAAAAAAAAAAAAGAAAATAATTTCTCTGGAAAGCACAATGTTGAATGTATGTGTTATACCTAGGTACACAGTGTCACTGTCCCGTATTGATGGACTTGGTACACGGAGCCAATAGTAACATGTGTGTACCCTGACTGATGGTCAAAAGCTGAAGTTTACTAGTGGCATCAGACTTTATACACTGAAGGCCACCTGGGTTATGGGAGGAAGTATCGAGCTTATCAACAGACTCACACAATATGTTGGAGAATGGCATAATCTTGAAGTAGCAGGACAGTTGTTTCCTTGGGTTCATGCAGAAGGTGTGGAGGACATGGAGGTGTGAGGAGAGCCTCTCCCCTATAGGCAAGACTGTGAGGAACTCCCTCCTGCAAGGCAAGGCTATGTGGACCTCTCTGCAGCTACCTCAAGGCAGTTCCACCTCCCTTTGCATGGACATTGGGCCACCCCGCTGAGAATTTTACAATCTATTGAGGCATTGTTTTTTGCTGCTTTGATTTGGTTTTTACAATCAAGAAGAGCTTGGAAGTTGTTGTTGCTGATACATCTTTAAAAGGGCCTTTGGCAGTTCATGCTGTCTAGGCTGCCCTGTTGAAAATCCTTGCTCTTTAGGTCCCTCCTTCTGTGATGTATTTACTCCTTTAACTGATTCAAGATTAAGCTGTAGAATGAGGAATGTGTTGCTGATTGAAATGCGCCATTGATTGAATACTTCCTGACCACAGGTTGAGCGTGGATAATGTCCTGCTTTAAGGTGAAATAAATGGCAGAATCATCCTTGAAACACCTACTTGGCCATGAAGTAAAAAGCCTGTGAAAGTGTTTGTGACTTCCTCTGTATAAATAAAGGGGGCAGCATTCTTGCATTGTCCATTATGATGATGAAATTGTGGTCTTTTGTCTCTTCTTTTCTCTTCATGCCTACTCCACAAACCCTTCTGGAGCTGGCCTCAGGCAAGTGATGTCCAATGTGAATTCTCGATGAAGGTATGTCTTTTCTCTCTTACTCTTTCAGGTGCATATAGGATTTCAAACAGGGTGCTGATGGCATCCTGACAGAACATCAGTTTAGGAGGGGTGAATATTCAGAACTTATATTGAGAAGTTTTGTATCCTCTGCTCTGCAAAAATGGATCAGAACAATTCTAGTGAAAGAAGTTTATATACATATATTATTAAGCATACCTTACTGAGAAAAGTCATTAAAGTTAACAAGGAATAATTATTAGCAAGGAACAATTATTAGAATTTTTACTATTTGTACAAAAAGCCTATTGTGTCTTGAGGAGGGCACTTTAGACTTATACACCTTGGATCAGGTTGGAAATAATATGAAAACTGGTATCAGAATAATGGATGAGTGAGCATGCCATCTTCTACATATGACATATGGAATGTTTTGCTGCAGGCACTATATGTGGGTTTTAAGCCTTATCCTTCACCTTCAGCCCTGCCAAGAGAACGTACTCCCATTCTTGACCCTGAGAAAGGAGGCTTAGGCCTCAGTTATGGCTCTAGGGAAAATTTTCCTTCCTGAAAGTAATGTACCCTAAGCTACTCAGAAATGGGGTGGGAGAGCAGAGAAATCTGCCATCTCCTTAGGATGTGTGAGGAAAACATGAAATATAACCTGTCAGGAACATAACAGGTAACTCATAGACAACATACTCGAATCAGCATTAGACAATATTAAAACTACGACATATAAGGGGGAATCAAGCGTGATCCTGACAACCTCTTAACAGGAGGTCATATGCACAGAGCAGCGGGGGGGGGGGGGGAAGGAACACCAGAGTGGAGCAGGTGAACAGGAGGAGGCTTGTATCCCAACCCTGAAGACTCCCGGATCCTCACCAAGGACTATCAGTACAGGCACCGAGGACTACATCACAACTGCCAAGGAGATCATGGGGAATTGGAGTGCCTTTGGGGACCGAGAACTCTGAGATCACCCACCCCTGTTTGGATCTGACACATGCCATGGAAGAAGCCCAAATCCTTCCTCGCAGGATTCAAGGGTATCAGAACAACAGCCAGGAGCCCTGAGAGGTCTGCAAAAACAGAACAGTAAACTTCCTTTGGGACTAGGGAGAGGAACTTTCTCTTCTCTTGACTTAGTTCCAACTTTGGATCCCCACCCTCTCTTGCAGTGACCATCAGGGTTGCCCCAGAGCTGCCCCCTAAACACACACACACACAAACACACACACACACACACAATTAGAATAGATAGACAGAGAACAGCAAGGAAAGCTTAGAACCAGACAGGAAACGGTCATTGTGGATTCACATATATCATACCAGGTAGGACACAAAGATTAGTTACTCCTCACTAGGGTATTGAAGATTGCTCTGCACACCCCTCCTAAAACTGTTCTGCACCTCAGTTGTTGACATATGCCTTGTTAGTTATTAGCCTGTTTAGACTATCCTAAAATCTGCCAAGTCCAACGAAATTATGGTTCAACACTATAAACTGCTAAATGCTGAAATGTAAATTAGACACGAGACAGCTGAATAGTACCCTATAGCCATTATAAAGTGTATAGAAGTCAGTTCTGTATATAAACTAAAATTGAAATGTGAATGAATTAGTCACAGGATGTGGTTAAGAACGTGCATTTTTTAGCATATTGGTTACTCAATACCATGTCAACTAATTCCATAATGTTGTAAATTATTGTTGATGTTATGTTGGGGCTTTTAATTGATCAGGATGATATTCTGCCAGCTCTGCCTCAGACCAGAGATGGTCTCCCCAAGCAACTGTTGAATTTATCTGGACAATAAGATGCTGGAATCTATGCTTGGTGTATGTTTGCAAAGAAAGAATCTTGACTGAATTTGAACTGTAATACTGCAACAAGGTGGAGGAATCCACCATGGGGGAGGGCATGGGGAGGGGTTGCGGGAATCCCATAGCCTGTGAAACTATGTCACATAATGCAATGTAATTAAAAAATTCATAAAAATGATCAGGAGGGTTGGAGAGATGAGGAAGATCTTTTAATACTAGAAATATTTGAACAAGGAGTTACAGATTGTGTAAAGGTGCAAGTGGTTGAATTACATGATAAATGGTCTCCTGCTGTTGACAAGCATTTTGTTAAGGCATATGAACCCTTTCCAGCCTAATCCAGGGAAGAATGACTTTAGAAGAGCAAAAAAGCAGGCACATAAGAAAGGTGATTTTTTTTCTGTTTTCCTGTTGTTTATGAATGGGATAAATCTGAATGGGAACTGTTACACTATAAGCTTATTAAAGAACTAAAACATGCTGCCTCTGACTATGGGTCAAGCTCCCCATGCACCATGACAATGGTGGAAGGACTAGCAGTAAAGTGGATTACTCCATATGATTGGTTTCAGGTTGCCAAGGTTTGCTTCACAGGAGGAAATTTCCTTCTACAGATAAAACAGGGCACTCATCTTGCCACTTCAGAACAACTTATTCTGCCTAAGGAGACATTACTTATCTCCTCCCTGGCATTAGGAGCATGGAAACACCTGCCATCTACAGATCAAAAGTCTTCAGGTTCTGTAAATGATAAATAGAAGCCCAAGGAGGCTATTGAAGATTTTGTAGCTTGACTCACCAAAGCAGTGAGCTGGACAGTAATTAACAATACAGCTACAGATCTCATAGTTGATCAGTAAGCTTTTGAAAATGCCATCCCAACTTGGCAAACCTTACTTCAACCAGTGAGAAGGACAGGTTACTTGTCAGACTATGTCACAACTTGTGCTGAGGTAACTACATTTAGCATGCAAGGGTGAACTATTGCTGCAGTTCTTCAAGGTCAAACTGCCGCTCAGATTTTTAAAAACATGGGAGGTAATCAAGAAAATCAAAAAAGAAACAATTGCTACTCATGTGGTGGAGTAGGGCATTTAAGGCACAGTTGTCCTACCAGAAATTCCTCCCAAAATCCAAACAGGAAAAACCTATATGGACCCTTCAAAACTCAGTTTCCATCCTCCTCATACCATCTGTCCATAGAGTGAGTGTTAGATGATGACCACCGACCGCCTGCCCACTGATGGAATCATACTAGCAAATTGTTCAGAGTTATAATGGAAGCTTTATTGGAAAATCCGCTCCTGGGCCCCCTTCGTGCAGAGGGGAAGAAAGAGGGAGGCGAAAAGGGCAGCTGAGATATGTGTTGAGCAGTTTTATACTCCTATAGACATGTGGGCAGGCAAAGGGGCTGTCTGTGCCCCAACTATGTAAGAAATGTCCGTTCAGGTGTGCCATTGGTGAAGTGGAATCCCGCCAGGTCGGTGACATAACTGGCTCCTGTGGTCCCTGCTGTTCTGGGCTAAAGCCTGGGAGACATGCCGGGTCCGGAGCAGACCAGCCCCTTGTCTCCAGTGCTCTGGGCAGCCATCAGTGAGAAGGGATTTCATTGGTAAAAGGATTGTTGATCTAAATTCCACAAGAATGGAATAATTCTATCACCTTAAAGTCAATCTAATTTGAGCAATCGACCTATACAGGGTTAGACACAGGGAAATGAGAGGTGGGCCCATTCCTGGGCCCCCCAAGTATGAGGACAGGTATGAATAGTGTCTTAAGTGTAC
Source organism: Ochotona princeps (assembly GCF_030435755.1). Taxonomy (NCBI): domain Eukaryota; kingdom Metazoa; phylum Chordata; class Mammalia; order Lagomorpha; family Ochotonidae; genus Ochotona; species Ochotona princeps. The sequence goes on along the minus strand of NW_026700340.1, from coordinate 396,580 downwards.
AAAACTAAAATGTTGACTGTTGCATTAAGCACAGGGTTAAAGCAACATAGACCTAAATGCTATAATTGTGGCAATTTGGGACGTATGTGGAAAGCTTGTAGGAAACACAACACCCCAAAATTTGGTGAACAAGTTATGGGTTATCTAAACACCTGTCATAACATGGGATCTTTCAAATATCCTGCTCATCTTGCAGGGTTTAAAACAACTGCTATTCAGAAGCAAATGAATGCTAACTGTTTAATTCTGGGAAGCCCAGACACCTTCAAGAACAATGTGGAACAGCATCTCTTTTGGCTGAAAAATATGGCACTAGTACTGCTAAGGATCACTGCCTTAAAATATGTCCTAAATGCCATAGAGACATAATTGAACAAAAGTATGCAAATTTAAAATTGATCATAATGGCTGGGACCCGTGGTCAGGAAACTCCTGGCAGGGCCAGTCCAGGGTCCTGAACAATCAGAGGTTTACAAAACATCAATATCCTATTCAATTTGTGCCTATACAAGAGTAACAACTTAAAACCTGATACTGATGGTGGAAATGCTAATTGAAATTTGCTATCATTCTTGGCAATTAATTATACTACCTACTGCTCATACCCCAACTGGATGCTTATGGCAACAAGGGCCTTTAGAGTGACTACACCTTCCTTCCATCTATAAAAGGGTTATTACTCCTTATTGTGATTTGGTCTCCACATTAATTAAGAGATGTCATAGGAATATGGGGCTTTTTGGTAAAGATGTAAATAAAATAATTATTCAATATAGCTTTAAACAGTTTACTTATTTAATATCCAAGGATGGGACATGGCTAATAGTACTCTTAATCCTTGTGGTCCAATTTCATACCACTTACCCCAAAAATCCCCTTTTACATTTTGTTAAAAGTCATCCAGTTATATTTCAAAAGAATTGTTCCTTAAACCCTGTGCCCCAACCTGCTTCTTTAGCCTTTACAGATAGGTCATCTAACAGAGTAGCTTCTCTAATCATAGATTTTGAAAAAAACATTTCCTTTAAGGCAAAGAAAAATTATGCCCAGCGAGTAGAGGTCTGTGTTGTTATTGAGTCATTTAAACATTTCATGCCCTACTGTGATTCCTTACAACCCCCAGGGGCAAGTCATAGTTAAGCTTTCTAACAACATGAACAGCAACAACAGAACACCGCTTATCTAAATTGCAACAGGTTGAATTCAAACATTCCTCACCTCATCATATTTTAAATCATGCTTTTTTTGTGTGCTTAACCCTCTTATTTGGATCAACAATTATTCTCATTCTGGAGCCTCCCCTAAACCTCTAGTAAAATGGAAAGATATCCTTATGGGCTACTGGAAAGGACCCGATTTCCTCTTGAATTTTGCAGGAGGGTATGCTTGTGTTTTTCCATAGTGCTTGGGCTTGTTGACTTATATTTCAGACCGACTAATTAGACATTCTTGTCCAGTTTACATTTACACCCCATCCCTCACCACTTTGCAAAGGCAAGCAGTCTCTACAGAAGTCCCTTCTCCTGCCCAGAAACCTCAGGGTTAAACTCACTCTCTTCTTTCCAGCAGGTACTATCACTCCCCCGTCCTCCTCCCCATTTCTCTGTTAGGGTACTCATCCCACAGCAGCAGTTTCTCCAGGACATTTTACCTTTTTTCATTTGTCAAGCCCCCTCCCACAAACCCTTTTTAGCTGAGGGACAGGATAAGAGATAAACTAAACAGGGCTCTCAGAAGAATACATAGCTTCTTGCACTCTGTGAACAATGTTTGCACATAGTTAACATAACTCTTAATGTATGTTGAAGACATTCATTCAAAAATGTAACATTTACATCAAAAATGTAACATTTGAACCAAAAACTAGTATAAAAGTAACATCTAATTCACTGTTAAAATTTTTCCAGGTATCGGATGCACCCATGTGCTTTCATCTGCTAGTCTTTATATTTAGATAAAGAATAAATGCAAGTATATACATATGTTGTTGATGAAAATGATTATAAAGGAAAGATTTTGGATAAAAGAAAAAAGGGCATGGCTTGCAAAATATTCTATCCTACAGGAGAATGGCTATGTTAGACTGTAGCGCTGAGGAGGACAAAAATATTTACAGGATAAAGTTTGTTGAAGAAGGGATGGGGAAGCCATGGAAGATGTGAAAGGAATACATCTTGAATGATTTATATGCAATATAGTTAATCAGAGTCTTCAAAGTGCTGTTTGCAGCATTTTCTAAAATATTCATCATTGATGCATGGAATTAAGAACTGATCCTTTGTTATAGCAACAAAGTTTTAAAGAACATGTTATTATAACATCTTCTCTCCAATGTTTTTATCTAAAATAATTAAAATTTCTAGGTAGCTCCAGTGAACTCCAGATCTGACTTTGCTAAAGTGTCTCAGAAGATTTTATATTGAGGTGATATTTGTTTTTTCTGCCTTTCCATATGTTCATATTGTTTAAGATTGATAAAATTCTGTACTTATTTTAATGCCAATAATTCAATCTATATTGTGTTTTATAAAGAGATTTTATTTCAACTAGATATTATAAGTCTTGGCATACTTGATAGGCATCTAAAAACAAGTTTCATTTAGTAGAAACAATGACTGAGTAGGCTTTTGGATTATATTAAAGATACTGTCAGATGCCAAATAGGGCAAATTTTGTCAAATCAAAATACTACAACATATATATATATATATATATATATATATATATATATATATATATATGGAAGTCTAATTCAAAGTTATGTATTTCCAAAATTTCTAGCACAGGTAATTTTTTTTTAAGATTTATTTTATTTTATTACAAAGTCAGATATATAGAGAGGAGGAGAGACAGAGAGGAAGACCTTCCATCTGATGAGTCACTCCCCAAGTGAGCCGCAACAGCCGGTGTGCTCCGATCCAAAGCCCGGAACCAGGAACCTCCTCCGGGTCTCCCAGGCGAGTGCAGGGTCCCAAAGCATTGGGCCATCCTCGACTGCTTTCCCAGGCCACAAGCAGAGAGCTGGATGGGAAGTGGAGCTGCCGGGATTAGAACCAGCACCCATATGGGATCCCAGGGCGCTGAAGGTGAGGACTTTAGCCACTAGGCCATGCTTCCGGGCCTGCACAGGTAATATTTAACAACAATGGAATGCAGGCCAAAAATCCAGAAAGCGATAAATGTTTGCAGTTTTGTAAATATGTCCAGGCTGTTAACTTCCTTGCACTTAGGCTAATTTATATTGCTAAGATAACTGAAATCAGGGTCTTCAGTAATGACCAATTTTTTCTTTCGGGTTTCAATTCAATTCATCATTTTTGACTTTTCACTTACTAATTTTTAGTGGATACTATCACCATCCTTGGTTTACAAAGACTCCTTAGTAAATTCTAAACTTATCTGACATGATCTCTCCTGCACTTTGTAACATTTGGAGTCCTCAGTCAGTGGCCATGCTGCATTCTGAAGCCTGACTCGGTAGTCTGGGGAGGCCACCATGATGATTTACATGGCCCCAGCTGCCAGTCCTAGCTTCCTGGCTCTCAGGATTTGCACTGACCTCTGCCTATATACAAGTATCTCATCATCTAAATTTGCTTGTTTCAAGTATATATCTGGGACTCAAGAGGGCTGGACACAACACAACTTCTTGAGTCAGGGTCCATACCAGACATCCTTATAGCCTCATTAGCCTTTTCAAATTGAGTGAGCATGATGGCCACCTATATCTGTCCTGCTGTATATATTTTTGTTAAAATTGTTTTAAAGTTTATTCTTACAATCCTCTATTTTACAAAAAAAGTATGCGTTTTTGTTTTGTTTTGTTTTGTTTACTGTTTGGCCTCAATGTTCCTTGAAATTAGATGAGAAATGGACAGATAATAGATCTTAGTTTTATGCTGCTTTTGTCCAGCTAGAGTTTTTGTAAAAAATATTGTTATCATACATTACTGTCTTTGTTTACTTGTTAGAAAAAGCTATATTCTCAACTAAATTTTGAAGTTTTTGTAACAGAAAAAATATTTAAAAGAACAGATATACTTATTTGATGTATATTCCCTAAGTCATCTTGGCAAAATTTTTATTGTAATACAACTTGCATTCTCCTCCATTTGTATTTGTAAGCCGTATGAAAAACCATGGCAAACTTATGCTACTAAAAACAAAAGGACAGAGTTTCCCCAGCCTCAGTGCTACCGTTGATAAGGTCAAACAGACACTTCCACCAAGAAATGTTTCAAAGGCTGCAGAAGATTAACACCTGCCATGATGACACGTCTCAAATAAATCTGTTCATTACCCTGTGCCATGGAAAGACATTCCCACACAGGGCTCAAGTTACTTTCCAAAAGGACTCCTGATAAATAACTTATCCTTCCATTACTGAGGGACCCTTAGGTTCCCTGTCTTTTTCCTGAGATGGCTCTGCATATATTGTAATTTGTACTAAGCATATTATTATTGATTGTCTTAATTCTTCGCTGATGTTCCCGGATGCCTGGTACATTGTTATCTTGAGAAAACTCTGATATGTAACGCTACCAGTAAATCTGGCTGAACGATGGTAAGGTGATGCTGTTCTTTATGCTTTGGAATTGTTTTCAATGTCTTTGTTCCATCCTAGATGCTATGGGATTTTTTTAGTCTTTTTATCCTTTCATCTTTGGGCTTCATTGCATGTTTTATCATTATTGGATCTCGTACAGATGGTACAAGTTCCTAGAGGTGATCATGTTAGCTCTGTTTTTCATAATGTTAGTATTGCTTAATTTACCCCACTAGAGGCCAAGATTAATGCATCAAAAGAGGCAGTGATTTATATTGGCAATGAAATTCAACACTTAAAAATGAGATTTGGTAACACTTATCATAGTAATTGCAAATGAATCTGTGTCACTCCTTTCCATTATAATGACATATCTCTTGGAATGATGTTAAAACTCATCTCTTATCTGTATGAAATAGCGCAACTACAAGTTTCAGCATCCAGGAGTTATATGCCCAGACTTCTGCCATTTCTCACTTTCATCTTCAGGCTTTTATCAAGGCATTACTAATCAATAATTACAATCACTTACTTTTTTTATTCCATGAAAAGACTTTTCCTTCATTTGTTATAAATTTAGGAGTCACACAAATTTTTCCAGCTTTGTATGTTTTTTTTGGTTCAGTCATATTCCAACATTAAAGCACTGTGATTCAAGCCACACACAGAGATCTGCACATTAATCAACATAATATTACAAGAGGAGGAGATGCTGGGGTGCTTGCAGAAGATGTGGACTTGAAGTAGTGAGGAAAGTCCATACACTGCATGCTAGGCAACAACATTTATGTCACTAAATTTATGTATAATTAAGCTTACAAGCAGACAGATCTGACTGAAACCAAGTTTTGTCACTCCTTGCATAATGCCAATACAGCACAGTAAACTGAAATTTAAGAACTCCAAATCCAGAGAGAAGTTTAGCACGCAAGACAATTTCAGCTACCATTGAAAACAACTGCTTTGACAATATATACTCCTGATTTTGCAAGTCATATATAGGAAATTAGGTTACTAGGGAAAAGCAGACGTTTGAAGAAGCAGCACAATAGTTCCAGGAAAAAAATAACTGATTGGTGTCATTAACATCAAATAACATATGACATACAAACAGTTCCTCAAAGCAATGTTTTGGTCAATTCTTGTCCAATTCCCATGGAGCCCAGTATAATGAAATTAAGAATATTGAGCACACCAAACAAAACAAAAAAGTTGCAGATTCAAAGGCATTGTGCTAACAACTCCAAGTCTAAGAGTAGTTCCACGCACAAAGCATTTTACCAAGCACTGGAAAAGGCTGCTTTCACAATAAATACTTTAAATACACATGTGACAATTAACGACTAAAAGGCATCAGCTAATTGGAGGCCACTGAAGGTCTTGAATCACATGTCTGCAATACAGGCTCTACACTGTCCTTGTACACGTGGGCTTTCATCTTGACACAGGGCATAATCTCTGCTACGTGAAAGATGGAAACGGCCAGCCAGCTCCCCGGGCTGGCAAGCAGAGGCAGAGCCAGAGCTCCCAAGAGGAAGAACAAACACGCAAAGAGGCCGCTCCTACAATTCTAGTCATTTCCCTCCTGGCGGGAGCCTTTGCCGAGCCTTGCTTGGTGGTAGGGGAGTGCACATCCGCGGGGGTGGGCCAGCACCTGCAAGGAGATTGCGGGTGGCGATCTCATCCCTCAATAAAGGACATACTTTTCATGCGTGCATCAACAAGGAGAGACACTATCTTTCTTGGTTCATGCGTATGTTTATTGATGAATCAGTGGATAGAACACGCACACACACACTCAGGCACACACACATGCACACACGCAACATTGGCTGGACCTACTTGGTCTGGAAAGGGCATCGCAAACACGTTGTGGGGCATACAGGCAGCGAGCCCCATGGCTCCATCACGGAAAGCCAGATGGAGCTGAGAATCTATAGGGAATCCTCAGCCAGCTCTTGTCTTTGGAAACAAGGGCTCCCCGTGCACCTAGGCCTTGGGGAACCCAAGATGACAAGTTGTGAGTGGGATGAGGGGAACTCAGTGGGGCAGGGGATTTGGGCCTTCATCAATGCGTCAATGAATCAATAAATTCATATTGAAAAAGGAAACCAAGCCTTGTCTTCTAAGTCAGAGTGATAATTAGGAGTTCACTGTGATCACTGATCGAGCGATTGATCGATGCTTTGATAGGTGGAAGGAAGGATGGATGGATGGATGGATGGATGGATGGATGGATGTATTCACCATTTCTCCGAGAGACAGAAAGAGAGTCAGAAATGAGAGAAAGGGGAGAGAGAGAGACAGAGAGAAGAATGGAGACACTGAGTCTCTCAGGTACACTGGTTCTCTCGCCCATTCCCATCACAAGCTGAAGCGCAGAGGCAGGCCCCGACGGCCGAGCCAGTAGCTTCTTCTGGGTGTCTTCGTTGGCGGCAGGGAGCCGAGTCTTTGGGCCATGCTTTACTGCATTCCCTGGCCACAAGCAGGGAGCTGGCCGGAAAGAGGATCAGCCCGAGCATAGACAGGCACCTGTGTGGGTAGCCGGCCATGCAAGACAGAGGGTGTGGCCTCAAATCCTATGAAGAGTGTTTTCAGCGTGAGGGGATTTTAAGCTCTGCTGGTGGGATTGAAACGGAACCAGTCTCCCCTCCCCCCATATACATGTCTCCAAACCCTCACTTTCTCTTGCACACACGCACACACACAAGCAAACACACACACACTTTGACATGAAGTTGTACTTTCACCAAAGCTGCAGGACATCCAAGCGTTCCATCACACTTAGTTGTTGTTTGTGAAATCTCTGGCATCAATCATGCCATCATCCCACGTGGGTTGCAATGTGGCCAGAGAGCGAGGTGATGATGCTAAGTCCATCGCCTCCCAGTGCTGTGGAGAAGAGCAGGTGATGTGAGAAGCCATGAGGGAGGCTGCCCCACCCTCAGCCCTCTGACCATTTCCGGACTTGAAGCTGATTGGTGGAGCTGGCCGGTGGGGGGCGGGTGCGCAGGTCGTGTAGGCTATATAAGGGTGGTGAGTGGAGGGAGACCTGAGCATCCGTCCCTGACCTGAGCAAGGTTGCAGAGAGTGGAACGCCAGCGCACAAGTCTCGGGACCATGGCCCCTGGAGTAGTGCTGAAGGCTGCTTCAATGCCCTCGGGGGGTGAGTCTCATTTCAAGGTCCTTGGCAGATACAGAGGTTCTCAGCGGAATGCAGAAGGGGCTTTGTATGTGCCAGGGAAATCGTCAGCCCGGCCACAGAACGAGCCCCAGCTGGACGAGGATTTGGCTGCAGGGCAAACAGAGCTGGCTGCCGGAGGGCAAGCTTCTCTGAGCTGGATGGAACCTTACGGCATCGGGGCTGGCCTGCAGAACCTGGGGAACGCCTGCTACATGAATGCAGCCCTCCAGTGTCTGACATACACCCCGCCACTCGCCAACTATCTGCTGTCGCAGGAGCACTCCCGCACGTGCCAGCGTCGTTCAGAGCTCTGCACGCTCTGTGCTCTGGAAAGTCACTTTACTTGGGCCCTACACAGTCCCGGCCACGTGATCCAGCCCTGTCAGGCATTGGCTGCTGGCTTTCACAGAAACCGCCAAGAAGATGCCCACGAGTTTCTGATGTTCGCGCTCGATGCCCTCAGGGCAGCAGGTCTGCCTGGCCTCAACTGCGAGGTGGGGCCCACTGAGGACCAGCCTCTAAGCCATCAGCTAGCTGGAGGCCACTGGAGGTCTCGAGTCACATGTCTCCAGTGCCGAGGCACTTCAGACACATGGGACCCATACCTGGACATTGTGCTGGATATCCAGGCCGCCAAGGATGTGCAGGAAGCCTTGCGGCATTTGGTGAGCCCGGAAGAGCTGGACGGGGACAACGCCTATGATTGTGCTGCCTGCCTCAAGAAGACGCCTGCCTCCCGCACACTCACCTTGCACACGTGTGGGGATGTGCTCATCTTGGTCTTGAAACGCTTTTCTGACTTCACGCAGAATGGGGGGCCGCTGGAGTACAGGCTCTATGCTGTCCTTGTGCACGTGGGCTTGCGTTGTGACAGAGGGCATTACCTGTGCTACGTGAAAGCTGGCAACGGCCGCTGGTATCAGATGGATGACGCGAAGGTCACTGCCTGTGGCCTGACTTTGGCCTTAAAGCAAAGTGCCTACGTGCTTTTCTATGTGCGCAAGGGTGAATGGGACGGCGCCAATGGGCAAGTGCCACGGGGCCAGGGTGTGCCAGGCTCTGGCCCTCGAGAGAGACACGCAAGTTCCACAGGGGAGCCTGCAAAACATTCCAACTTGGATGCTGAATATATCTGGTGAGTGTTATAATGTTTGTCTATTGAGATATGCTTGACAGGGAGACTCCAAGCCTGCAGTGGGACAATGCCATTGCAGCCGGGGCCTGGTTCCCAGCAATCCTAGCAGCATTTGGGGAAAGCATACACAGGGCATGGGCTTATCTGGGAGGCTTGTGCTCGGGCATCAGCCCCCATCAGTGTCTCTCCCCCTGCAGGAGCAATCCAGCTCTCCTTGGCCTCAAGTGCTGGGGCTCTGGGAAGTGCCTCATCTCCCTAACCCGCTATGCCCTCAGCAGGACCCAGGCCTCCAGAGTGCCAGGATGGAGGGACAGGTCCTGAGAGGTCGTGATAGGACCTGAACTCTATTTTGCTTATTTGGAAGCACACAGCCCCCCATTTCCTCCAGGGAGGACCTCTCTCTGCTTACCCTTCAGGAAGGGACCAAGAACAGCCACCCTGGAAATGATGAAGCCAAAGATCCATGGGGGCCAAACTGGACCAAGTGGACCCTGGCACCTCCTGGAAAGTGGTGGTCTGGGCCCAGAGTGCCAGACAAGTGATCCACCTGGGACAACCCCTTGGGTCAGAGCCTGCTCTTCAGTCCTCACTCTTTGATGAAGCATGGAGTCCCCAAGAAAGTGGCGCCCAGCACTGAGGCCAAGGGCTGAGCCTGGGAGCGGGGGGCCCAGGGTCAGCTGAGGCAGGGTTCGTGAGGATTGTGATGAGTGGTGATCAGCCAGTGGGCCTCCCTTTCCAGGCTGTAACATGAGGTGATGCTTTCTTGGTTCCTTTTATGTTGAAACTGGATTGTTGCTATTGATGTGAGAACACCCATGCACCCTCCTAGCTGCCTTTCTGCCTGCAGGAAGTAGAGTTCTGTCAGTGCCAGACAAGGCAGGAAAGGCTGTTGTCAGTGGGCCGGGTCCTTCATGGCCTGCTTTCTTCAGACTCAGTGCCTGATTCCTCTGCAGCTTATCCAGGTTCCCACTAGGCAGGTGTCCCCACACACCAGCCCCTACCCTGGGAGGCTCACCCTTTGGATGCTGTCCCCAACCTGGTTCTCCACATGCAGGGTCAGTGCCTGCCTTGGGCTTCAGGCCAGGGAGAAAAGAGGAGTGCTAGCCAGGCACTGGGTGTTGCAGAGCTCTTCAGCTGAAATGTATTCCCAGCATCGGCAGCTGCAGAGAGAGGACAGGTAGGTGGGTGCCTTAGGAGCATGGAGCAGCTATCCTGTGTGGCCCCTGAGGCCTCTCTGTCAGCTCATACCCCACAGGAAGGACAACCCTGCCCTCAGCCTTCTCCCCAAGAAATCACTGCTTCCTAAGGAGTAACTGTGGTTGTTGACAGTAGCTGACAGGACATGCCCTCACTGCTGTTCCTGCTACACTGGGCTATGCCTCCGTGGGCTTGTCATCTCCTAGATGGAGTGACATGGGGCCACAGGGTGTCCTGTAGAAGCAGCAGGGGAGACAGCTGCTCAGCCTGGAATATTTCTGTGGATTAAAGGATGCTAGCTTGGGCCCAGTGGCGTGGCCTAGCTGCTAAAGTCCTCGCCTTGAACACACCAGGATCTCATATGGGTGCTGGTTCTAATTCCGGCAGCTCCACTTCCCATCCAGCTCCCTGCTTGTGGCCTGGGAAAGCAGTTGAGGACGGCCCAAATGCTTTGGGATCCTGCACCCATGTGGGAGACCCGGAGGAGGTTCCTGGCTCCTGGCTTCGGATTGGCACAGCACCGGCCGTTGCACACACTTGGGGAGTGAATCATCGGGTGGAAGATCTTCCTCTCTGTCTCTCCCCCTCTCTGTAAATCTGACTTTGTAATGAAAAAAAAGATGCTACCTCTCCACCCAGCCCACAATGCTGCAGGAGGACTGAGGCTGGGGCAGAAATGGGACCCCCCAATGCCACCCCCTTGGCCTCTGCCTGGCCTGGGTCAGTCTCAGCAGCTATTATTGGCTCAAGATCTGGGAAGTGGACCCCCTGTTCCTATGAGACCAGCACCTGCCCAGCCCTATGCTGCTGCCCTGAGTCCCTGTTGGCTGGACCTCTTGCAAGAACTAGGTCATGATGGGTTCTAGAAGGATCTTTCCCTCTGCTCCATCTCCCACCAGGTCTGGCACCCTGAGTAGCCCCAGGTGGGTCCATGTGTTGGGAGGGAGAACCTGTCTGTAACTGGTCAGTTATTCTGCATTAAGCTGTGTCCTTCACTCACCTGCTCAGCCTGGCTCTGAGCTCCCCACCTGCGGGGCGGTAGAAAGAGGTACAGTCATTGCTGGGGGGACATGCACACTTGGGTGGCTGCCAGGTGGATTTCACTAGATGAGCAGCACTGGGCAACCTGGAAGGGTTTCCAAGCTGACTCTTGGTCCCGATGCCCAGATAGTGAAGGGTTTTCTTGGTGTGAGAGAACATTCAGAGCCTCCAGGGAACCCCTTTAGTCACTGTGCTCAGACTGGCAGTCTTCAGGGTGGGAGAATCTACAGAAGAAACAGAGTGATGGCCTTGTGAACTGGACATGTCCTGAAAGGTTTCCTGGAGACAGTGACAGACTGAGGGTAATGTAGCAAGGTGAGGGGAGGAAAACAGCAGAGGAAAGGCGGGCCAAGGGCAGAACCACAATCAGCCAGGCTGGGGAAGGAGTTCTGCAGGAGCACAGCACCAGACCAGGCTGGGGCAGTCTCTGGACAGTGTGGTCAATATGGAGGATGGCAGGGTGAGGTTGCACTAGAGAAAACACACTGCTCCTAAAGAGCCAGAGCATCAGGCTGTGGCAACCAGACTTCCAATCATGCTTTCTCAAGGGTTAAACCTATGACAAATGTCATTAGATCCCATATCATAGGGCACGGGAAAGGCCTAGTGCCAGGAGCAAGAATCGCGGGTGGCTTGGATACTGACTCCTGTTCTGGGGATGGTCTTGAGCTCATTCATGTTAGGAGGGAGCAGGAAGGTTCTGACATGGCACATCCTCTGCCCAGGGTGTAGTGGGCATAATGGAGATGCCTCAGCCTAGTGGGGAGAAGAACAGGGGAGACTGGGAATTTCTTGGAGGGGACTACACCTATGGCTGAGAAAGAGGCATCAGCAGACAGAACCCTTGGCTGTAAGGGGGCTGGACACATCATGGTTTGTGAGTTTGAGAGGTGCCTGGAGGAACCGTGAAAAGGTGAGTCCCAGGGGTGCCCACCCCTGGCCAGCGCTGGGCAAAGTCCAGTTGCAACGGAGGGTGACATCTATCTTCTTCTGCCTATAGTGGCAGCACCACCCATCCTGACACCCTTCCTCCAAGCAGCAGAGTCTTCAGAGTCGGAGAGCCAGCAACCTGCTCATGGGACAGAGAGCAGAAGGGGACAGGGAGTGCCACGATGCCTCTCAGACTCAGAGATGGAGCCCCTGCCCACTCTGGAGTGGCCTTGGAGCCCTGACTCAGGAGACTTATTCTCTGTGGCTCAAATGTGGGACTGGGGCAAGCAGAGGAACCAGGGCAGGGGTCAGACCTGGTGGGGGTTATTTTGGGTTGCTCTGACCAGGTTGTAGCTCCTACTGGTTTGTGTGAGGGGTTCTTCAGTGTAGGTAGAGGGCTGAGTGTGTGCTACGCAGAACCAGGCTGGACTGCAACACCCATTGGTTTGTGTGGAAGACAGGGCTGGAAACAGAAATGACCCAGCAATTGCACCCACCAGCTGATTGGGGTGATTGATTGTGCCAGGCCCTGTACTGGCAAGCACGCACAAAAATCTGGTCTGGGATCATCTCAGACAAAGTTTCTTTGGGCATCTCCCCAAACTAACTGCTTGACTCAGAACCCCAACCATGAAGAGAAGTGCAGGTTCCATGGGCTGACCATGGAGTGCAAGTGTCAAAGCTGAGCCTCCTCAAAGGTTCAGACAGAGCAGTGGACAGGTGCACATGGAGGAAATGGCAGTCCGTCAGAACTTGCAGAGGACACCTGGTACCACAATAGAGAATGGAGGACAGAATAAATCAATCAACTACCCCAGCCATATGTTGGCAATGAAAATCTGGGCAAATGGAGACTCTAAGGTGGACTATGTCAACCAGCAGATTCTACAGCAAGTTCATCGTGCATGGAATGGCAAGATTGACAGCAATTCAGAACTGTTGAATTATCAAAACTGCTTGATCAGGAGGCTTAGAGTATGCCCCACATTGGGGGTCCGGGATGGGTGGGAGGCTGGGTTGGGCTTCTCCCTTTATATCCCCTTTACCCCAGATACATTTAAAAAAAATCAAAAACGAGGAAACAATAATCTTACCAGCTTTCCTGTAGCTCTTGACACTGTGCCCTACTCAACTATGTAAAGATTATTAAAATAAAACTATTCCAAAAAATGTGGGAGTGGTAACTAAAAGTGTGGGTTCAAAGAAGAAACACTGCACAGGTGGGGCTGTCTGAAGTGGAGTCTGCTGTGGGTGGGTGGGTGGAGGGTGTTTCCCATTTAAGGCTGCAGCCTTCAGAGCACTTGAGTTGTAGCCTCCCCAGAATACTTGCCAGGTTCCAATCAGGGATGAGACACAGCCCACAGCAGGGAGGGGGTGGGAGATGCTTTGTGCTGCAAAGGTTGCACGTCTGTTAAGAAGGCTATTAGCCAGGCTGGCATGGTAGTCTAGTGGCTGAAGTCCTCGCCTTACACATGCCAGGATGCCATATCGGTGCCAGTTCTAGTCCTGACACCCCCTTTTTCTATCCAGTTCCCTGCTTGTGGCCTGGGAAAGCAATCAAGGATGGTCCAAAGCCCTTTGACCCTGCATGCATGTGGGAGACCTGAAAGAGGTTCTGGGCTCCTGGCTTCAGATCAGTTCAGCTCTCGCCATTGTAGCCACTAGGGAAGTGAATCATCAGACCCAAGATCTTCCTCTCTGTTTCTCCTCCTCTCTGTATATGACTTTCCAATAAAAAAATAAATACATCTTTAAATCCCACCTTGACTGTTGTATACTGGTGCAGTGTCCCCACCCTGGGAGCCAGGGACTGGGATTGCAGGGAGGGTCCCGGGGAAGTGTGTGCTTTCTGGAGGCATGAAGGAGACAGTGGAAGCCTGGGTTGTAGGGTACAGTGAGGTGTCCTGGGCCTCTGTGCCTAGCACCCCTCTTACAGCCCCTGTGTCTCCCCTCCCAGTAGTCAGCTCATGCTGTCATTTCCCTCTGTGTTGGTAAGGGTGGGACAGCTGGCACCTTGGGCTCTGGCTCCCGCACAGTCACATGCCTGGGGTTTTGCAGGCCATGCTGCATGGGTTTGTCAACACATCACAGCGCATTCAGGGCCTGCTGAGGCAGGCCTGAGGCAGAGTGCTGCCAGCTGGGCAGGAATAGATAAACACAGAGCTGGGAGTAGAGAAATTGTGATTGCAGGTCACACCTGCAGACCTGTGATCTGTCGCCCATGTCCCAGCAGGTCTGACATGCACAGCTCAAAGTGGAGGAGCAGCTGATGTTCCCCACTCTAGGCAAGGCTTTGGGGTTGCCTTGTATCTGGGCGGGTGTCTGTGGGACAAGTTGCCCTCCTGGACAGGGCTGAGCTGGGACCAGACTGATGGGCCTGGGTTCCTGGGTAGAGGGGTAACAGGTGAGGGAGTCAGTGCTGGGTGCAGATGTGGGCTACCAGGGACCATGTTCCATGCACAGCTAAGTTGGAGCTTTGGATACTCTCAGGGTAATGTTGTAGGATGAATATGTCCCAGACATGGCCTGGGCCCTTCTCTGGACATTCAAATGTCATGGTATCTTATGTTTTCATGGCTCAATCTGGCTGCCTCACACTGCAGTGGTGACTGACTGAGGCAAACTTGTCTTGGGGATCTGACATGAGGTACGATGGCACTCTCAGGGACGAGGGACTCAGATGCTAACTGACTGGGGACTGACTTACCACTGTCCCGGCCGGTGCAGGTAGTGGAGCCCATGTGGCAGGCATAACCCCTGGGGTACAGTGGAGACCACTGTCTGAGGCCCACCATAGGAGCCAGCCATTCATGGGACTTCAGCCACAGCACGCAAGAGAGACAAGATTGGGATGTCAAAGGAGTACATTGATTGGCTTGATTAAGAGAGACTTCCACAGCATCATTCTAGGATTGTGTGGGGCAGATTCCAGAGGTGGAAGGTCATCTTATGGTCAAAGAGGGGGACATTATTGAGAAGTGGAGGTCAAGAATAGAGATTGTCAAGCAAGCGTCTGCAGAGCCATTGGGGATAGGGCTTGGGCTAGGTGGGTGGGTACTCTGGGGGTGTGGGTGAAGCTAGTACCAATGAGGCCAGTGCCGGGCAGGCAGTCCCACTAGCTGCCTTTGGGCCCCAGACAGAGCTCTGATCTCTCTTCCTGGTTCTTCCTAATAGCAGGGGGTGGAGTGAGTGGTAGGCCTGCTGCTGCACCAGAGCCCAAGGCCGCACAGGTACCTGCACCTGGTGTCCCTGCCCAAAATCCATTCCAGCCTGCTCCTACCTCAGCAGAATCTTTCTTATTGAGCTTTGAGATGTAGGAACCCAGAGCGGTTTGTCAAGGCTCCTTCTGTGAGGAAGGTGGGGGGCTCAAAAGCACCTTGCTTTGGAGGATATCCTAGTGGTGTAGACACCAACAGACACCAACAGAAGCAGGTGGCCTCCCAGGGACCTCTGGGGGCTTCCTAGACAGGAACAGCAGAACAGGGCTGAGGGCCTTGCAGTCTCACCTTCAGGGCACTCAAAACCCACTCTGCCAGGTGTGGCAAATGAATTTGCGTGGCCCTGCAGCTCTGAGTCTGGGGGCAGTGCTCACAGTCTTCTGTTGCTGCTGTCCCGTGTTTGTCCAAAAGGTTCCAGGCAGGCAGAGAAAGGGTACATGAACACCTGGGCACGAGTGGCCTGGTGTACATGGGTGGTCTTTGAAGGAAGAGAGATCTGGGGGCAAAGTAGCAGGCAGACACATAGTGTCCTGGAAGCCTACCCACTGCCTCTCGCGCTCCCCCACCCCAAGGTGCAGTCTGCAGAGGGCTCTCACCTGGCCACAGGCAGCAGTACCCAGCAAGACAGGGCATGCAGGCAGCTGCGTTCTGGCCTCCTTCACCTGCCAGGTGGGTATGTTCAGGGAAGGCCTGGGGGCCTGCTGGACTGGTGGCATTCCCTCCAGAGCAGCAGTGACCAGTGGGGCAGGGCCAGACACCAGAGCCCCTGCAGAGCCAGCGCTGTGCTCACATTCCTCTCCAATGTGGCCTCCCTGGCTTTCCCAGGGACCGGTTCCTTCTGGGATGTAGGATGGGCCCCTTGCTTCCAGCGTTTCACCTGCAGTACACCAGCACCCAGGACAGAGTCCGCAGTCTTCCCTCTGCATGGCCCCTGGGCAGCCACCAGGGTGTGGGGCAGACATAGGATGCACTGGTCTTGGGGCAATAAGAACCTGCAGGACATGGGCTCACTGGGTCCTGTAGAGGAGGTGCTGACAACACCAGGATCCGGGGCCTGGCCAGAGCTGAGAGAGAACCTTGGTCCTGCCTCTCCTTGTAAGGGTCAGGACTGTAACTATCTGAATCACATGAATGTCACCCTTCATGTTACACACACACACACACACACACATGCAGACATGGCGCATGCACAGGTAGAGCCAACCATTGCTTTAAATTTGCTTGTGGCAATAAAATAAAATCCTTGATGGAGTGCGTCCTGAGTCTCTCACCACCACAGACAGGAAGCACAGCTGTTACCTGGTGGGCAAGGCTCTGCGCACTGTTGCTGCTGGGGACACGGGGCTTGTGGTTGCCGAGGGTCTAATGGCATCACTTACAAGGTCCCAGGTGGGCAGAAGTAACCGGCAGGGCACTTCCCACACTTGTCCTCCTCTACCAGGGAGGAGAGAGGAGAGCGGGGCAGGGGCCTAAAATGGGGCCCATGGAGGAGCCTGCAGTTTGTACCTGGGACAGGCTAAGCCCATTCATGGATGTGCCATGCACCACAGACATGTGCAGGACTCAGCAGAGGAGGCCGAGACTCAACCTGGGCCCAGTGTGGCTGACAGCATCCTCTGCATGTCTCCTCTGAACCCAGCTCCTGCTTCTCTTAGCCGCAGGCTCAGGGGCTCAGGAGAAGGGGGTGAGGCTGTTACTAGCAGGGGAGCCCTCCTGGGGGAGCCTAGGGTCCAGCTGCTTTTTCTATGCAGTGGGGAGCAGAGGAGACAGGCAGGTATTCCATCACCTTCTGGTCTCCAGGGTGCCTAGAGCCTGCCAGGTCCAACAAGGCCAGGCCTGGGCTTAGAGGCAATGAGTCTCACTCTGTGGCCGGCAGGCTAGGCCTGTGGAGTGACTTAACAGGGGGATCCTGAGGAACCTGCAGTGATCATCTTTTTAGTGACTACTACCCTGCTTGGGCAAAGCATGTGCACATGTACTGCTCACACAGCATGGGCGCCTCTTCCCTTGAGGATCTCTGTGCTATGCCCAGGAAAGCAGCAGGTTGGGTTTGTAGAAGACCCTGTGCTTCCCTCCTTGGGCCCTGGAGACCACACATCTTCAGGGACAGTTTCTGCAAGGGCTTCTCTGGAGAGCACCCAGCTCCTGTGCCCTGCAAACCTGTGGGAGCTGCACAGGTGTGCCCCCCATACCACCGCAGGAGAGGACAACGGGCTCACTGATCCTCCTCTTGAAAAGACACATTTATGGACCTCCTGATGGCATGTTCTCACCTTACAGAACACATGGAACTAGAGAACCAGACACCCCTCCTGTAGGCATGAGAACGCCGTCACCCTCTGGCAACCCAAAAGGACACTGGGGGCTGCAGGGGAGCTTACCTGGCTGCACTGGAGCAACACGAGCCAAGCTATACTTAGTTCACACTGATGCTCATTCTTTTTCAATTTCTTATCTTTCTGGGTGGTTTTTTTTTTTTTTTTTTCAGAAACACAGGTTCCTTGCTGTGCCATCCTTATCTAACAGGTAAGTTTTTCCTGCACGCTGAAGCCTGGATGGCCAGGCAGGGCTGGGGTCTCATGTTAGCCTCAATTCCTGCCTTGGTCTGCAGACCTGCCACACTGCCCCCACCCCTTCCCATCCACTCATGGCCCAGGGCCTGTGGACCACCTCAGTTTAATATGTATGTAGGAGGAGACTGACCTGCAGTAGTGACCCGGTGGACAGATGGAGCAGTCTCCCTCTTCCTGGAGGCCTGGAACATCCTGGGGAGTGAAGGTCCCTGGGAGACACAGTGTGGGAGCCAGGGTTCCTGAAAGTGAGGAGGGCAGCACAGAGACAAGTACCAAAGGTTCTGATTGCATCACCACCTGGCCACCAGCTGCCTCCCCTCCCCCAGACACCTGTCTTCTGAGGTTCCCACCTCCAAGCACAGTTGACCCTCTTGCTGTGGGTCCCCCATGCTGTCTTCTCGGGGCTGATGGTGCCTTGAGTTGGTGGTACCTTTAACACCTCCCCCTCCTGGATGATTGTCCTTTACAAGGGAACAAGGCCAGGGACTATTACACAGGAGTCACCACAGTGGAGGGACCATACCTCCAGCCAAGGGAACTAGTGAGGTGCTTACTGCACATCAAGCAGCCCTGGCTCCCTGGGACTGAGCTGGCCTTGTGCATCCATATATGCCCTTGGGAGCCATATATGCCCTTCCTCCTCCTAGGGATGCAAGGCCCCGTCATAACTCATATCAGGATTGTTGGACCTCAGAGTGTTCTTGGGGTATGTGGGCTGTGCAAGGTACAGTAAAAACCCGCCTTGGCTTACAATGAGAAGGAATCTGTTGACAGGAACAGCATTGAGGAACAGCTCAATGCCCTGCAAGAGCCAGAGTATGAGTGGGGAGAGGCTGCAGTTCAACAGAGAATTGGGGGAATTGAGGTGATGGGCAGGTGGGAGGATCCCTGCATCCCCCCCAAGGAGGCCGTCTCTTCCTTGACCCCTCTGGATGCAGTTAGAGACACAGGGACTTCCAGCACAATTGGCTTCTTCCTCAAATCCCAGGGAAAAGGCCCTCTATGCCAGAGTCAGGGAAAGACCAAGTTGGGGCATCTCCTGTGCCCCCACATACCACGTGCATGCAAGGCCCCTAAGAGTGGTCCTGGAGGAGCAGTTAGAGTCTGAAGAGCAGGTCCAGTGAGGGAAGCCAAGACCTAGGCTTGGGCACAAGGAGCCAACTGGGTAGGGCCTGCAGTTCTTTTCTGAGGAGCCCCCTGCTCAGGAAGGGGCAGTGTGCCGGAGAAGTGTCCTGCCCTGGCCTGGGAGTGAAAACCTCATGGGATGGGACTTAGCCTTTGGACCCCTTGCCCTGCCCCAGAGCTGGAATGTAGCATGGCATGGTCTGGGGAAGGAAGTGGGTGCCTGGCATTTGTGGTACCGCTGATGGATGCTCACAGCACACCAAGCCCTGGTATGGGAGATCCTCACTTGCTCTGGTGTCTGCAAAGCTGGTGCATGGCACAACTCCAGAGAGCATGTGGAGGAAGCCATCCAGGGCTGTGACCATCAGAGAGAGGAGGGCCCAGGACAGATACTTACCTGGGTTGCTCTGGGTTGTCCCCACAGGGTAGGTGACTGGGGGCAGTAGTGGTCTTGGGGACAGTGATCATTGAAGGGGAAGACCAAGTTTCCCTGGGAAGTGGGGCTGGTAGGCCCTCCTTCACAATAGCAGCCAGCTGTGCAGGGTCCTTGGATAAAGAAAGACATGGAATTTGAGGGCAGCAGTGGAAATGCTGGAGCTTGAATTTGAGCTCCCACCCAAACCAGGAGAGTCCCTGGTCTTGACCCCAGTCCAAGACAAATTCCTAGAACTCAAAGGGGGAACAGGTTGGGGCCACAAGGATTCACTGAGCTGCTGTGAAGTCCTTGACCATGGACTGGTGGCTCCCACATGCTCTAGCCTCCGTGTTGGGAAGGACCCCAGAGATGGGGCTTGGGGGAGGATAGTGAAGAAGAGCAGTGGGCTATGGCCATCGTGACAGCCTCCATCTGCAGAGTCTGTGGGAGGCAGATCCTGTCATCTCCCATTTTATAAGAAGGGACTGAAGCCTGAGGGTTTGAGTGACTTGTCCGGCATCATAAGTGCAGTCCAGGGCAAGAATGCAGTGGCCCGAGACTGAGACCTTGGCAGGGATTGGGTGCCGCGCTAATGTCAGTGGCAGGGTGGGGGTCTGGACCTGCCCTCTGGCTGTCTGTTCCTCTCCCCAGGGCAGTAGCTCCCTGCTGGACAGGGCTGGCAGACCCCAGGGGAGGTGGCGTCTTCCCTTGGATTCAGAGTTTCTTCCAGGCAGGGGCAGGCAGAGGCCTGCCTGCTGGGCAGCAGTGCCCTGTGGGCAAGGCTGCTGTGAGCTGGGGCATCTGACTCTGTGCCCCTGAGCACCTCATTCTCTGTGACATGTGGCTGAAGAGTCACAGACGAGAGGCTGCAGAGGCCCCAGCTGTGGGCCACCAGGGGTCATGGTTGCGCTGTGTATGAGCCTGACTTTGGCTATGAGACCAAGTGCAGCCTGGCCACCATCAACTCTGAGTTGTTCCATAGCAACAGGTAGGCTGGTGGCAGCAGCACTCTGGCTCTGCAGGCATGGAGGGAGGATTTGCGTCCTGGAAATGGAGGGACATTTTCTGGGGTGCTCAGGTGCACCCCGGCAGGCAGCCTACCCTTGGGGCTGGAGAAGGTACCTATAGGCCAGACCTACAGAAGCCCCCTTTGTGGGGAGTGAGTGATGCTTTTGAAGGTACTGGGGTGAGAAGTACTCCAGGTACCCTGGTCATGCTACAATGATAGGCCTTTGTTACTCCAGGCAGAGTCCCAATCACATTCACCCCCCAGGATTCCAGTAGGGGCTCAGGTGACTGGGAATTGGCACAGTGCCATGAGTCATTTCCTCAGGATCTGATTTGCTTTCTGCATGGACGTGCAGGATGCAGCTGAGCTCAGAGTCAAGGGTGGGAACAGTGCTGCCTCCCACGCAGATGTACCTGAGTTTACAGAGGACTGTGGCTGGGTCTCCTCTGTTCTGCTGGGGTGGGCCAGAACAATTCCAGAGCATCAGGCACATGTTGAGGGCTGGGACAGAGTGGCCATGGCAAGGGTAATCTCTGGGACCAAAGGTGATCCCGAATGCGGCAGGCATCCCTCTGGCTCCTCAACCTAATGCAGTGGGAAGCTAAGTTGTGGGCCTCAGGGAGGAGTCCTTGGAAGGGCACAGATCAAGGCTGACTCCCTCCTCAGACATTCTGCCACTGCGTGATCTGAGGCAGAGATGTCGCTGTGAGTGCAGGAGCTGCCCTGGCCTGTGGGGGAGGTCACAGGCAGATGCTGGTGGGACTCCAGGCATACATGCCAGGGGAGTGATGAGCCTGCTCCACTCTAAAGCTGGGGTTGCACGATAGGCCTGTGTGGAGGTAATGGAGTACCCTGCAGACTTGGATCAAAGCTTATGATCCTCTCCCTCTTCATTTTACGGTCCCTCACCCTGCATCACAGAGTTCTGCCTCCAGGACATGGGACAGCCCAGGCTTGCTGCAGTAGTGCCCTGTGCGGCATGGCTGGCACTGATTATCACTGTGTGTACTAGAGAAGGAAGAGTAAAACCCAGGAGGGTATGGCACTGGGGAGCCTGTTTCCTTGGGGCAGAAGAAGCCTGGGGGACAGAGACAGAGGTCACTCCCAGAATGTCCTGGGGCTTCCACCTGAGAAAAGGAGAAGAAAGAGCATTGCATATCAAAGAAACCAAGGTGCATATGCCATGGCTGGTGCTGGGGGTGGGTTCCTAGGCTGTACCCACGCACAGGAAGCCGTGCTGGAACAAGGTCACGTGCAGGCACCGCCACCAATGCCTGCTTTCACTGCACCCAGGGAGGAGCCAGGAAACCCTCTGTAGACTTCTTAATAGTCTGCCTCCACACACTCCTTCCTTCCTCCGAGCCTCTGCCTGTGCTCTCCCCTGTGGCACTGGCACAGAATCTCAGAAGGAAGAGCAGTCTCTTTCATCTCCTTCACTTAAAACATGTGTCTATTTTATTTACTTGAACAACACGGAGGGAGGACTGGCTAGGAAGAAAGGGGGAGGGATAAACAGAAGAGGGAGAGAGAGCAGAGGAGGAGGGAGAGAGAGTGAAATGGAGAGAGAGAGAGAGAGAGAGAGAAGGATCTGTCAACCACTGGCTGACTCCCCAGATGCTTCTACTTGGGCCAGGACAAAGCCAGGCAACTGGAAGCCTGTGCACACCTGTGGCTGGCAGGAACCTAAGTCCTGAGCTGCCATTGCTGCCTCCCAGGGTGCTCATTCCTAGGCAGCTGTAATGAGGAGCAGGGCTGGGGCTCAAGCCCAGAACTCTGACATGGAATGTGCACCTATGCCAGTCAGGGAAGATTCCTTTGTTTTAAACAAGGGCTGAGCCCGGAGAGGACAGACTCTGCATGTCAATGACGAATCAACACTGTTGTCCACACCCGTGCCCTGCTATGCCGTTCTCGCACCTGTGTCCATACTCCAGATGACACTATGCCATGCCACAGAGCTGTGACTAAACAGAGTTACAGGTGTTCCCATGTGTGTCCTTGACACAACCGGGGGCCCTGTGGGCTCCTGTCACTCTTCTCTGAGATCATCCTGGGGCCTTGTCCCTGTGCCCTGTGAGGACATGTTTTCCAGAGTCACCACTCTTCCAGTCAGGCTCTGCCTGCTGTCCTCATCAAGGCCTAGAGGTCACCTGTTGAAAGGCAAGCTATTATCTCACATACCATGTAATAGGAAACATCCCTGCCAGCTCTGATGGTCAGAGACTGCGGTTCATGATGCCGTCTTTAGGGATGTTAGCCATGAAAAAGATCACAATTTGGGATCAATGGAGTGTACTATCATGAGGTCCTGAGCCAGGCCGGGGGACCTGGAGGTGGCAAGAGTCCTCCCCTTAGGGAGCTTCAACCCTAGAGGAGGGAGGATCCTCTGGCCAGATTTTAGATCCTGCTGGGTGTTAATGGTGAACCTGGAATGCCTGGTACCTAATGCTACCTGCTTTGTGTTTGATGGGTGGGGGACACGGCCCCTCCTTTGCAGAACTGGTCTGGGTAGCAGAGACCTGATGGCTGAGGCAGCGCTTTTGATGAGCAGAACATCCCCAACAAGAAGAGAACCAGACAAATAGGTAAGAAAGGGACCTTTCCCCACCACATGCCATTCCAACAGTGCACCTTCCTTCTTGGACAGTGGCCTACCAGAGTCTCACCTCACCTGAACCTCCTGCTACCTGCACCTTCCTCACCTGCACCTCCCTGCATGCATTTCTCTCCTCCTGATCCCTCTCCACCTGCATCCACTATCACCTATACCCCTCTTGCCTGACATCCCCACATTTGCACCTCCTCTCCCCTGTCCACCCCTACCCCCATTCCCAGGCACAATGTCCAGAGGATCACGGTGCTGGGCAGAGGGAAGGTTTGAGGGGCAGAGGGAGACAGATGCCCCCTGCAGGGCAATCTGCTCTCTGCAGCAGCACCTGGGCCCTGGGGCCTTGGGCGCTCAGAGACCAGGTACTGGGGATTAGAGGGGTCCATGCCAAGAGTAGTGGGACTGAGGGCCTGTAGAGGTGCTTGTCAGGCTGGATAGGTTCAGGGCTCTGATGTGTGTTTGAGCAGCCTTGGGACATGTGGGTGCTGTTCTCAGGGTACTTTCTCCTTTGCAGTTTCCTCCATCCCTCCCTGTGTCAGCCCAGGCCCTTTGGGGTCACAGTCACTCCAGAAACCACCAACCTGCCAGGCACAGCTTATAGTCCAGTTTGCAGCAGCCCTGCTCCTAGGCCCAAAGGTCCCCTAAGGGCATGGGTGAGCAGTAGCTGAGTGGGATCCCTGAGGACAGAAGTAGCCCTACAGGCACAAGCTGGGACCCTAGGCTGCAGGGTGCAGGGGGAAATGGCAGATGAACCTGAATGGAGGGATCCAAGTGACTGAAGTCTGTAGACAGGATGTAGGGCCCCAAAGGATGGCAGCTGCGGGAGGCAGGGTGGGCTGCTGTAGAATGCAAGGGCATGGGATGCACTTGTCCCTGCTAGCCACCTGGAGCCATGATGCCCAGTGCCAGCTCAGCAGCCTGCAGACTCCCATTTAGGCCACCTGAACTGCGTGCAGTGCAGCTCGGGAATGAGTCAGCCCATGGCCAACTGGGTCTTGTCCTGCACCGTGTCCCAGCCCTAGTTGGCCAGGGCTGGTCTGGGTACTGGAAGCTGCAAGGTAGTAGCAGAGGGGCCATCCTGAGTGAAGTCCACAGCATAATATTCCCCAGTCCAGGGTCCCCACCTATCAGCTATTCAAGTGCTACATGTGGTTGCAAACTCTGTGTATGACTGTAACAACCAATCCTCTGGCGACCACAGCTTTGAGGGCTCTAGTGTCAGTTCGTTTACCCACCTGGGCCAGAGGCTCCATAGTAAAAGCCTTCAGGGCAGAGTTCACAGTTACTTTGTGCCTCCTGGGGTTGGAAGGTTCCATTCTCACAGTTTCCTGTCTGGGATGAGCCCTCAGGATGGGAGAAGCCATGAGGGCACCGGAAAGGTACAGGTGCGGCCAGGGAGACAGTAAAACCCCTAAGAACATGTCCCGCTGGGGAAGTGAATCCCAGCCCCTGTGGAGTAAAGGGCTACAGACTCTGCTGCAGATGGAGGGCCTGGCTGCATCTGAGATGGAAGGAAGGAAGGAGTGCCCTAGCTGGCTGGAGCTGGAGGCCCAGGGGGAGGTCAAGGCAGGAGGCTTTGGAGCTGGAGTCCGGTCTCCTCTGGGACCTGTGTCCTCTCTGGGCTCGGGGTGCCTGAGTTCTGTACTCCCCTTTGGCTATGTGCTTCTTCCCTGGCCTTGTCCCCCTCTGCCCTTCCCCTCTCCCTGTGCAGGCCTCTCTGTGCTCAGGCTACCCTAAGTAGGTAACAGCATCATGACGAGGATTGAGGAGCTGAAACACAGATGTGGTCTCACCCAAGAGATTATCTGGGCCAAAGTAGGGAGCCCTGGCTTGGGAATCTGGAATCACAGATTGAGTGGGATTGGAGTGTACAGGGTTTGGCCTGGTGGCAGATGGTCTGAAGCCGTCCATTGCCATCTGATTCTGGTGTGGCACACTGTGCCCCTTCCCCTCACCCCCACCTCCCACTGCACTCACCAGTCCATGTGCTATCCAGGTGGTCTATGAACAGCTGGCAGAGGTGTGATACACTTTGCCTTCCCACCCCCTGCCTCCAACTGCACTCACCAGGCCATGTGCTATCCAGGTGGTCTATGAACAGCTGGCATGGACAACTGTTGGTCAGACCCACCTCAGCACCTCCTGGCTCCCTCATGACCATGGTCATGCCCACCCTTGGGCATAACCTCAGGAGAGGCCCCTGAAGTCTCTACTGCATCCTAGTTGTACCCCACTTACTTTCTTAGTCCCTGCCCTGTGTGCAGCCTTGATACCTCTCCTTCCTCTAGGGTTCCACCTGCCACAGACCTCAGTCACTGTCAGGCCCAGAGCAGGCTCTCACAAGGCCTTCCCTTTGTGTCCACACTATCCAGTGCCCTGTTAAAGTACTTGCTGGAGCTCAGCATGTCTTGGGCTGAACGTCACTGCTGTGTCTCCTCCATCCCTTCTCTCCCCTCCCTCTAGGCTGTGGCCTGCCACATGGAGTGGCAGGTCATATTCAGTGAATATCAGGGCAAATAGGATGTTGGCCCACATCCTGACCAAGGGACCCCTGGGACAAACAGGGAAGTAAAAATTCTCAGACAAATGTCTCTGATCACCTGAACCAGTGTAGAATTGTCCTTTAGGGCACAATCTGATGTCCTTGATGCTACCTGCTCCTGGCTTCTTTCAGAAGGTACTCCCAGGATGTGGGTGCTGGGTGGGACTCTGGGTGTCCACAGGGCAGTAGTGGCTAGTAGGACAGTCCATTGGCCACACGGACCAGGCTCTCTGGATTCCAAAGGGACCTAACCTATGGATACAGTAGATGGATGTCAGGAGGATCAGGGCTGATGAATGCCCAGTTTCCTAGGAGGCAAACCTCCTCCAGGGCAAGAAGCTTCTAGAACCCAAGAGACTTGGGAAAGATGTAAAAATTGCCCAGGTTAATCTGAAGTGGGAGGAAATGAACACTGGATGGGCAGCAGGCTGTGCCCCCTGAGCCCTGGCAGGAAGCCATACCCATGGAGGCCCTGTGCTGTTGCTAGAGGGCTCTGCAGGCTGGAAGATCAGGGTGCCACTGTGAGGTGTCTCAGCTCCTCTGGCCTCAGAGAGGAGGGGGTATGTCAGAAGTCCTAGAACAGAGAGGCCCCAGTTCAGATGACCGCGTCTCACTTCCCCACAGGGCACATCTTGCAGGTGCTCCGTCCAGGTTCCTCCTGGTACTGCCTTGCAGGGCAGGGCTGGGGCTTCACGCTGCTGAGGGACATGAGTGTCCAGTGGGAGGAGGAAGCAGAAGGCATCTAGAAAGGCAAACAGAGGAGCTGTTTCCTCCTGGGGGATCTCTTTCCACCCTCTTTCCAGCCAGAGCCTACTCCTTCTTGCTCCTGCTACCTTTGCGTGGCTGAGCAGACAGGGCAGCTGTGGCCTCCGCTGTGCCCCAGGAGAATAAGGCAGTTTCAGCCCCAGTCCAGGCCTGCAGGGGCAGGAGCCAGCTCTGCAGCACCCAAGGACAGGGCAGTGGGAGAGCATCATCATTTGGGGCACCGCAAGGCAGCCTCAGTCTTTGAGGACAGAATATATGTCACCCAAATAGGGTCTCAGGGGTCTTAGTCCCATGAAATGTTGCTCTGAAAGTGGGTTCTTCCACACTGCCTTCCATGTCCCCCATGTTCCTGTGGGAAGAAGTATGTGGAGCTCACTGTGCAGGGTACCTGCTAACGCAAAACCCTTCCCAGGGCTGCAGGAGTCTGGTGAGTAGTGTACAGTGGAAGCTTGTGACCCACATCTTCCTCCAGGCTGGTTATCTAGAGAGCCCCAATGCCCATGCCTAGCCCATTGGCATGGCGAAGAGCATCCATGCCCAGAGACAGAGGCCCTGGGGCAATTCCAGCCTCTGTTACACGGGGCCTCCAGGGAGCTCAGGCTGGCCCAGGAGCTGTAACAACTGGCTTGACATGGCAGGCAGTCCTGTGTGGATGTGACACCTCGAGTGGGCAGCAAGGAGCCTGCAGGTGCACAGCTGTGGCTGCCCAGGCCTCCTGGATGGAGGCCCAGAGTACCTTCCCCTGACCTTCCAGTCTCCCTTATGCCCCATGATGCCCCTTGTGTCCCCTTTGCAGAGTCTAGGCCTCTCTAGAGCCTCCCACGGCAGACGTTATATGTGTGTGGGAGGGACACTACTCTAATTAGGAATCAGGGATTTATTCTGTATCCTTTCCCAGGAGACCCCCAAGATTGGGCCCATAGCTCCTAACTCACCTACTAAGTGCCTGGAGTAGCCCTCACCTATTGGTCACTCACCTGGGGGACATGGAGTGGGCTGGAGCCTGCCCTGGGGACAGAAGTGGCCAGGAGGGTAGAGACTTCCTGCTGCCCCATCGATGGGATTCAGGATGAATGCTTCAGGAAAATAGTAGAATCCTGTCCTGCAGGGCCCTAATGGGACAGCCAAGCCAAGCAGGGCACAGTAGACGCCTGGAAATAGCAAACAGCCAAGGCTCTAGGAGGAGGACCTGGGCATTGTCATCCCCAGGCTGATCTCGAGGTCACCACAAGCTGGAGTCCTTAGGCCCACATCCCAGTCAGGCCTAAGTGCTACACTGACCGGCTAGAGAACCAGAGGGACCAGATGTGGGTATGTGAGGGAAGGAAATTTTGTGTCCATGCCCTTCACCTGGCTCACAGCACATGCCATCTAATTTCTGGATGTCCCCTTTCTGTGGCATGTATGAACCCTGGGGGCAAAGGAATATGTGGCAAAGGCAGTGGCAGCATGGCAGTAATGACCAGCAGGACACTCATTCTGCAGCATGGAGGAGGCATTATTGGACAGAAGCTGCAGAAGGAAGAGGGTACAGGAGCTCTGAGGCCCGAGTGGGCTCTGTAGCCTGGAGTGCTCTGGAGATGGCCAGCAGGGTCACCTGCTATGCTAGCTTCTAAGAGTCATTGTCAGTTGGGGACAGTTTTGCAGGGTGCAATGCACCAATGGATCTATGGGTTTAGGGGAGGAGAAGTGGCCTGAATCCGGCAAGAGACCTGAGCTTGAAGTCAGGCAGGACTTGGTGATGTCCATTGAAGAGAAGTCCATGGCTTCCCACATCCCCAGGAAATTCAGGCTGCCAAGCCTCACTGCACTCACCCTGAGGATACTTCATAGAGTAGCCTTGAGCAGCTAGGGCATTGTGGGCCTGGTGGGCAGTCCATGGGGTGACAGTGCCTGGGGAGCACAAGTACCCTGAAAGAGAAACTAACATTGTAGGCACAGCCGTAGGAAGCTCAGCAGAGTCCCCCAACCTGGCTTCAGGTCCTGCAGGACCCAGGCCACCAGAGGCAGAAGCCTGTGAGTCTCCCTGGGCCATGGGGCTTGCTGATTCTCCCACTTCCTTGGTTCCCTTCATCACATCCATGCTCAGGGTATATGCAGGGCAGGGGCCACTATCTTATCTTCCATAGAGTTCTTGGGGACAAGTGTGCTCCCTGAAGGCAGAAGCCTTCATTGCAGGGTCCAGAAGGCTGGGCGAGCCCAGCAGAGCTGCAGTAGTGGCTAGGCAGGCAAAGGGGACAGGCAGCCTGCAGAAGATGTTCCCATTAGAGATGGGCAGGGCCACCTGCTGGTTCTGGTCCTGGTGCAGCGCTGTCCAGCTCTGCTGCCAGTCTGGGTGCTCCTTCAGATCTGCGGCCTGAAGACATTGACTCGGGGGCAGCTGCGCCGCCCACAGCTGACTCCCCTGTGTCCAGGAAAGAACACGGACTATCCCACTGTCTCTCCTCCTATCTCTGCTCTTCCTTCTGCTTGCCTATGAATTTCTCTGTTTCTGGTTTTGGATCAATAATGCCACGGAGGTCGCCAGTTGCCCTCAACCCTTGGGGGTGCTGTGTGCCCTGCTGGCCATTCCCTCACTTGCTGCCAAGCCAGCTTCTGTTACTTGGCAGTGCCCAAGAAACCTGTGAAAAAATCTGTGTTGGGTACAGTCTCCATGACTGCAGAGCAGTGACCAAAATGCAAGCCTCCCTGGTGCGTGGCACTCAGATTTCAGCGAGGAAAACAGAACAGCAGCAGGATCAGTCAGGAATCCAGGAAATTAAACTGTGCCATGGGCACAAGGGGCCAGGGCAGGCTTGCTTGGAGAAAAGGCCTGGGAGAGAGATGTCCACTGTCTGTTGAGCCCCTTGGTGTTGTCAGACCCTGGGACAATGTGGTCTAGCCAGATATAAGCAGTGCCCTCTCAGCCTAGATCTCCTCTCCCAGGCTGGGGTGTCTGCACCTCTGATCCAAGCCTGATCCCGGGCCTGAAGGTGCCTGGTGGGCAGGACTGGGACATGGCAGAGTCTCTGGCACAGTAGTGTCCTCGAGGACATGGGCTGGCACTCTGTGTAACCAAGACTTCTGGGTCAGGCTGGGAGGTGTGGGGCAGGCAGACAATTCAAGCACTTCTCCTGCTCTCCTGGTGCAGGCTCTGGGTCTAGGAGATCATGGAATTACTGGCACTGGGGACCCATGATTGACCCTCAGCTCTCTCCTGCCCAGCTGGTCTCAGGCTGCTGGCACCAGGCTTTGGAGGTCAGGGTCATGTGGAGGGCAGGGCCTATAGGCTCTCCTTTTGGAAGGCTCAGCCTTGTAGTCTGAGGAACTGAAAGCAATCTGAGAGTGAGGCAGAGTCCCGGGGGGTGGCCTGCCTGCTCTTGTCCTTGCTGCGAGGTCTGTGCTGGGCTGGGCTGACAGACAGCAGGGTGGCCTCTGGCCTACACCTTGTGGCACTCCTAGAGTTCACTTGATGAATGGGGATAGAAACAATCTACTTTCCCACTGTTGCATTCTGCAGGCCAGGAGCTGAGGCTGAACTGAGCAGCATCCATCTACCTGAGGCTGCAGGAACTCTTGGTTCAGGAAGCCAGGATGGGATCAGGATTGTGGCCATGCCACCTGTTGACTTACCTCAGGAGGACTTTGGCAGGAGCACAGACTTTCATCTCCAGATTCACGGTTCCAGGGGCTCCAGGAAAGCTCTGCGTGTCCAGATAGGTTTATCTGGAAGTGTGTAGTGCATTTCAAAGGGGCCTTGAGCCCCAGAAGGTTAAGAGCTCTGAAATGACCTCTTGGAGGCACCGAGAAACCCTCTCCAACCAGCTCCAGCTCCTGTGCCATTTTGATATTCATGCCCACCCTGTCCACACCTGCGTCCCACCAAACCTTAGCACAGGTGAGGGGAAGCACTGTCCCGAGCTGCAGGACACGACGCTCAAACCCTGAGGGTGGACTGGGAATGCTGGACTGCTAGCCCCCGGGCTGCTGGCCCAAGAAACACACGGACACTTGTATTTGGTGGAAAAGAGTGCCTTTCTCTTTATTTTTTCTCCTCATATATATATGCCTTCTTCTCTAGGGGAGGCGGGGAAGGGGAGGTTTCCTGGGAGCAATTATCTTCACTGAAGCAGGGAAGGAACTAATCAGCTATATTGAAACAGGAGAAGAACTAATTATTTGAACAGGAACAAGGGTGGAGGTTCTATTCTGCTTGCTCTACAGAGGATGTTTTGGCCTAATATCCTGCTTGCTGTAGCCCTGCTTGCAGGCTTTTGCAATGCAACAGGCTGTCAGGTAGGCCAAGTCTAAGGCCCATAAGTCTCTGGCTCCCAACAAAGCATGACCTCGGGGAGAAGGGCACACCACTCCTGAGGCCAGCCCTCTGCTTCAGGCACCAGCCCCTGCCCAGCATTGGGCCCTGGAGGTTCCTGCAAGGACTGGCAGTAGGAGGAGGTGGCACAGATGGGGCTCTGTTCACTGTCAGGCAAGAGCAATGGAAATAGTGAACCTGGAAACAAGCACTGCCCACCAGGATAAACAGACCTTGTGCATTCCAGAGAGACACAAGTTGGTGGACATGCTGACTGGGTCCCACCCCCCAGGCAGGAAACAGCAAGTGTGCAGTACCTTCTGTGCCTGCCTCTGGGTTGGTCCAGGTTGATCTCATGGAAGAGAAGAAGCCCTCCCAACACTGTCCACTAGCAACTCTCGCGTTGGCCTGTGAGCAAAATCTGCCCCCATCACAGCCTCGGCAGCCCAGCAGGCTGCTCAAGCCAGGCAGGAGGGTATAAGTGCTAGGGGAACAGGGCTGCCAGTCTAGCCCTGTGTTTTCAGGGCAGTAGAAGCCTGGAGAAAAACAGGACCCAGAATAGAGTGTGGGGGCTTGTAGGAGAGGAAGAAGGAACAGGGTCTGATGGGGTGGACTGGAGACTGGGGAGCTTAGCTACATGGAGGCCTGGCTTCTTTGCTGGATGTTAAAAGGACACTGTCCAGACCCTGGAAATGTGGGGTGACAGCACATGGCCCAGACCTTTGAGTGCCTGGAGCCTCACAAATCAGTTAATTTTTTGCAAGAGACCCCCAGCCCATCATCACAGGTCCCCCAGAGCAGTCAGCATAGCTGCCAGCAGCTCACTGACCTCTGGGACACAGCTGCGGCTGCAGCCCAGGAACACAGTAGTTACCACGAGGACAGACATGACATTCCACTGCATGGGGCCCAGGAGGGCAGGAGCCAGGAGGGCATGGAGTATCCTCCACCATTCCCCAAGGACAGAGGGCCAGGGAGGCAAGGTCTTCCAGAGAGCTCTTCCATGGCTGTGACAGGAGCAGGTCTTCTAGTGCAGGAAATGCTGGGAAAACAAGGGTCAAGCAGAGGGCCTTAGGGCAGGACAGTTTCCAGGGAGATCTGCAGCTGATGGTGATGCATGGGCTTCCTGCGGGCCCAGGGACTTCCCATCAGACCCTTGCCTGAGTCCTCCATTCCTTTGTCCTCCAGCCTGGATCTGTCATGATGGGTTGGCAGGGTGCTGGCATGCTGGCATGAGCTGGGACAAGATCCTCACATAGCGGTAGGGTCCCCACGTGGCCGGGGCTCTGCACCTCTACAGGGGAGGGGGTTTCTCCCTGGTAGGCCAGCTGATGTCCCTCTGGATTCTACGGGCTGGATCGGGAATGCAGCCAGCTCTGCACTCTGCAAGCTCTACCATTTGTCCCAACCTGGGAATGCCGAGGGAACACTCTATTTACCTACCCTGGGTGACAGAGCATTGATTGGATGGGCGGGTGGCTCCCAGGGCAAGGTTGTCCAGTAGAGCACTTCTGATATTCCTCTGGGGCTCAGGCACCATCCTCAGACCTGGTGCCAGGTGGGCATCAGGCTGGTGTGAGACCTCCTGAAAGATTTTGGAAGGAAGGCATGGAAGAGGCCAGCTGTTCCATTGCACCCATGCCTGCCCTCCTCTCCCCAGGGGCCAGGGGAGGAAGTCCTCCTGCAGCATCCTGAGGAGTGACCAATGGGGCTCTGGATTCCCCAGTCACTTCCACATATCAAAAATGTGACAAAGCAGGAACAAAGTATTGCAGAAGTGTGTGCCGCAGGCATTACAGACTGCATGGCACTTGCTGTCCAGCAACCAGGAATCAGCAAAGGAGGAAGAGCCAGGTCTGAAGCAGCCCTGTCTGGAAGGCAGTGGCTGAGTGCCAGGGTGCAGGGGAGGATGGGGCAGTGGGAGCTCTGGATCCACACTCCTGCTCCAGACTGGTAGTGGGCAGGAGGTCGGGATGGCAGGTGGCCTGGTTAGCAGAGTGAGTGGGGGGTACAGGGGACTGGTCACGGACCCCTACCTGGCTTTAAGGCAGGGCCAAGGGTCTGAACATGGAGCACAGAGGGCTGGTAGGGGAGTGTCCACCCTGCAGAGGCTTAGCAGTCCACTGGTGGCAGAAGTACCCTCTAGGCAGTAGTGCCCAGGTGGGCAGAGCAAGCTCCATGCCCTGTTGGTGGGGTCCTTGCTGATTGCTCCTCCCTTGCAGCAAGGACCCTGCACTGCAGCTTCCTGCAGGAGGGGAATGTGGTCAGCATGGCCCCCACACTCCTACCTGGAACCCACAAGGGGCCCAAGTGAATAGCTTTCCCCACGGGCTGGGAGTGGACAGCAGTAATCCCTCAGGCCAGCCCAGCGATGTGACCCTGGCCACAGTTCCTCTCTCCTGTCAGCATGGAGGCCCTGGTGGACAAGTCCTGTTAAATCTGAGCTGTGCCCTCCTTAGAGACCCACAACCGTGAGCACTTGAACCACTGCTCTTCAGAACTCAGACACCAGTGGGGACAGACCCTGAGACTCCAGAGAAGAGCCTGGACTTGCAGACATTCTTTCCTATCATGAAAGTGGGACAGGTGCAGGGCTAATGACAAGGCTCCTGGTGCTGTGTGACCCTGGAAGTACTTGCAGAGCTTTCTAGAATCAGACACCAAGGCCCAGGGCTGTGCTGGGAGCTGGGCATTCCTGGTGTGGGTGACAGGAGGGACTTTGGGGTCAGAGAGAAAGCATAGCCGACAAGCCTACTCTCCCCTGACCATGTGGGTCACCTACCAGGCTGGGTGCCTCTTCCTGCAGCATGCCCTCATCCTGTGCCCTACCTGCTGAACCTACCCCTGCCCTCAGGACCCTCTGGTGCATCTACCTGCTGGTGCTGTGAGTCTGGCCAGTGTACAGAATTTCCCTGCAGGACACAGCTGGCACTCTGTGACACTCATCTGTCACTACGAGGCCCATAAGTGCCCACTGGGCAGCTGGAGCATGTGACTTTGGCTGTGCCCAGGGGGCAGGAGTAGCCATGTGACATGGGTACAGGCTGAAGTCATGCATGGGTCCTGTGCTGGAGTCACAGTAATAGCCTGGCAGGAATGAAAGATGAGGAAAGATGAGGAAGCTCCATCCTAGACTTTGGTCCTGGCAGTGTCTTGTGCCAGGAGGGGCTCTGTGGTTGTGTCCTGGAGCCTAGTCTTGGAGCACTGCCTGCCTTGCTCTCTTACTGGCTTGTCCCCTTTGCAGTCCCACCTGCCGTCATCTCACCTACTGCCCACTGCCCACTTGGGGCCTGGAGTCCTGCTCCCTTGCAGTAAAAGCCTGGTAGGCGGTCTTGGCATGTGGAGTGTCCTGTCTGCGTGGGAAGCCTGGAGAAGCTGCACTCAGGGCAGTAAGAGCCGGTGGGGCACTTCCCCCCTGTGGCCGAGGCTGGGTACAGACAGTTGGTGCTGGCCACATGCTGCCTACACACAGAACCAGCCTGAAGAGAGGAGTGGTCTCAGGGGCCCAGCTCAGTGGAACAACAGTCCACCCATCTTCCCAGAGCAGCTCCAGGAAGTCATCTGGGTGACTCGGGCCCTGGGCTAGCAAGGCAAAATACACATATGGGGAAGGGACCTGCTTAGGAGGCAAGACTCAACTGCGTCACAGGCCCTGAGGCTTGGGTCATATTCTCTTCTCCACAATAGTGCCTTGGGAGCAGGGCAGCTGTCCAGGCTCTGAGTCAATGAGTCTGGGTTGTAGTAGTCCCGGGGACAGGGAAATTGGGTGATGTACTTAATGCCTGAGATGCAAGGTTTAGAGGAGGAGGGTCCCACCTAAGTCTTCTTCAGGGCCCCCACCCCAAGGGAATGGGCAGAAGGTCTATTGTCCCTCCTGCAGGGATGGTTCTCGGTCACTCCTGGATCTGTACCTGTTGCTGCCCTGCAGTGACACTAAAATGATGAGGAATCTCGAGGGCCTGGAAAAAAACAGGAAATGCCACCGTGACCAGCACACACACACAAACACAAACAAACGAATGAAAAGCCGAACCAAAAAGAAGGCGAACCAAAAGGAGAAGGCAAAGGAAAAAGCCGAATGAAAAAGGAGAGGGCGAACCAAAAAGGGGAGGCAAGGGAATGAGCCGAACGAAAAGGTTTATTGCCAAAAGCGGGCTGCTTATATACTGTTCTCCACCAATCACTTCCCCCCGTGGGTCCACGGGGCGCTGACAGGCCAGCAATCGCAGCGGGGTAGGATTAGCCTATCCTTGTGACTTCCTGCCTGCCTGCTGGTGGGACAAATCCCACCTCCTGGCCCTCGGCCAGCCGCCATCTTGCAGCCCCTCATACGTGGGGTTGGCCGCTCCCCACATGTACCTGTGTGGGGTGGCCTTGGGGAGGACAAAGCCACAAAATGTGCACCTGTCCTTGCTGGTGGTCAGCTTCTCTGGAAGGCTTTGTAACATTGCATTGGAGTCCTATATGAGGTATTTTCCAGCCAATATGGATAATTGTGGAACACAGCATGTAAGTTCCATGCAAATTAAAGATCCAGCAATTTGGTGCCCATGGTTTGTTGTTTTGGGCACATAGCCTGCAGGAGCCAGTGCTCCCCTGGACTTCAGGTTGGGGGTGGGAATGCCCTGGCTGCAGAGAACACACTCATATACCACCTGCAGTGGCCAAGTCAGTTTATAGAACTGAGCCCATGTTCCTAGCTGAGCCAGGACACCTGTCCACCCTGCTGCCCAGCCTGGGGATGTGGTTCTGTCACCTTGTGGGCAGTAGAAGCCAGAGGGACAGGGGAGCCCGCTGTAGTGGCTGGTGTTCTCAGGGCAGTAGTGACCAGCAGGGCAGAGGAAGCCTGAGGCTTGGCCAGGCAGGGAGATGTAGGAGCCAGCAGGGCAGGGCTGCAGGAAGCTGCTTCCCGGTGGGGCGGGGGATAGGGGCCCAGAAGTGACCTCAGGGACAGGGACCACCTTGTTCTGAATGGCCTGAGGGAGGGAGGACACCAAGTGAGGGTGCAGATCACAGCGAGAGCAAGCTAGGGCTAGGGCCATACAGTCAGGATCTCAGGAGTAGTGCTGTAACAAACACCTGCACAGCGTTTCACAGATAGGACTCTACTTGGTGACCCCTGTTGACCAGAGAGGGCTGTGCAAGGAGCCATCTCCAGAAGACGCCTGTGGCCACTAGAGGGAGCCGGAGACTCTGGATGTGGCCTCCAGGCAAGACACCCACACTCCCTGTATTCTGGGAGTCCAGCCCTGGGACTTTGGCCATGGACCTCATCCCCTCAAAAAGGGCAGACTGGCTCCATAGTATGAGGCCCGTGTTCACCCCAGGCTCTAGGTGGCCATGGGGCCCTACTGTATGCTCCGCTGGGGCTCACCTCCTGGCAGAGCTATGAACTGATGAGAGGCTCTGGGAGATGCAGAAGGGTGTGGCGAGGCAGCAAGCCTCATTGCTGCTTCTGCCATGGAGGATGAGGACTGGCAGCCCAGGAAGAGCCTCTGTGCCTGCTGGCCAAGGTCATCCCCCAACTCTGCTCACCCAACTCCCTCTGTTCTCACACCACCCGACATCCCAGTCTTCAAACCACCTCCACTGGGGTGCCCCCAATGCAGGCATCTTCTGGCCGGCACAGGGGATCTCTGCCTGATAGGCTCCTCCCTATCTGTTGGCGAGGAGACCCCTATCAACAGAAGTAGCCGGGGGGAGCAGGGCCCTGAGGTGGTAGTGAGACCAGAGGCAGCACAGAAGTGGCCAGGGGGACAAGGTAGGCACTCAGAGGCCATGGACAGGAACATCTTAGGGCAAATAAAGAGGGGTCGGCACTGTGGCACAGCAGGTTAACTCACTGTGTGTGAAGCTGACCTAGCATATGTGAGTGCTGCATTGAGTCTGGGCTGCTCTGCATATGATGCAGCTCCCTGCAAATGTACTGGGGCAAGCAGTGGATGGTGGCTCAGGTACTTGGACCTCTGAATCCATGTGGGAGACCCAGATGGATTCCCTGGCTCCTGGCTTTCCTGGTTGTGATAGTCATTCAGGGAGTGAGCCAGCTGATGGAATCTTTCTCTTACCCTACTCTGCCATTCTACTTTTCGTATGAGTAAATGCATCATAAAACAAAAAGAATCTAGGACTTGAACCAGAGAGCGGTGGGTGATGGGAGGGTGTGGCATCCAGATCCTGGCAAGGTTTCTCTTCCATCTCTCCTCCTTTACACTCCCTGCTGCACCTGCTGCTTCAGTGGATCCAGCCAGCTCCCTGCAGGTGCTCAGAAGAAAATGTGGCCAGGTCCTTCCTGTCTCCATCTCTCAGTCTGTCTGCTCTGAGACAGGAACCTGGTTACAGCTGTTCTTTTCTATCTTAACCCCCAGGTCACATTCAGGCTGTCCTAGGTCGCAGACCCAGGGAACGGACAGCTAAAACCTGAACATCCACAGACCCTTGCAACCTTCAACCCCATGGCTCTTTACTTGCTATGGCTGTCCTCTCTTGGGTGGCTGAGAGGGTCCTACCATTGAGGAGCTGGGGTATGCTCTCAAGACACAGGCTTGTTGGGACTTCAGTTCTCCAGGCAAGTGTGTGTCCAGTCCCCATGGACCACATGTATGGCCGTCACTGTGGATCACTCTTCTATGCTATACCCTGTGCTAAAAATTTCTGCCTGTGCAGGGCAAGTGAGTGTCCTGCTGTCTGAGGCCCTTGTTGCCTGCCCCTTGTTCAGAGGACATGGTTGGTTGGTGACAGCAGAGTCAGGAGGGAGCCAGCCCTGGACCAGGCCTACATCCGGATACTAACACTAACCAATCTGAGAAGGTGCCCACAGGGCTTGGGAGGGGCATCCTCATGCCCACTGGACAGGAATGACCTAGAGGGCTGAGTTCTCCACCCCCAGTCTTGGCAATACCTCCATCAAGGTGGGTGACTTTAGTTCCTGCCAGACAGGAGAGGATGAATCACAAAGTGGGCCTTCTCCATGCTAGCCTCCCCTCCTCACTTTGTATGCTCTAAGACAATCCCAGAAGGAGACAGAGCTGGCAGGCTGCCAAGACAGCAACTTCCACAGCCAAGGTCACCCAGCTCACTGCTCTTCCCTGTCAGGGAGGGAAAGCACTCATGTATTTGTTGCCCTCTTGTATTTCCTTTTACATGTCACCCACATTGGTTCTAGGAGGAACGACCCCCCAGGATGGCTGAGTGACCTCACATGGTCTGCACTGTGGCCCACAACGAGACTTCCAGGGTTCCCTTTGGCCTCCTGATAGTCGTGGGGTGTGCAACCCTCCTGGGCAGTGGAATCCTGGGAATAGGACTCACCTAGGAGAGCAGCTCCTCAGGCCGGAGGTTGGCCTGACATCTCCCACTACCTGTGGCATCTTTGTGCCAGGATGTGAACAGGCTTGGGGGCAGCATGTTGATTGTCCCACACAAAATAAAGATGTGGATTCTCACTCAATGTGCTAAGAACTCCAAATCCAGAGAGAAGTTCAGTGCCCTTGCAATTGTCAACTACCATTGAAAACAACTTATCTGGTACCACATGCTGTTAAACGTGCATGTGACCGTTAGGGAGCCGAATATGCTGGTTAATGGCATAGTCCTGAAGCAGCAGCACAGGTGTTCCAGTGGCAAAACTGTTCCATGTGTGCCATTAACTTCACATACCATCAGGCTTACAAGCAGCTTTACCAGAGATCCTGTTTTGACACTGCTGGTCTACATGCTTGGAATGTGTCTGCTTGGAATTTGAGGTGAGTAAAACCTAGTCATAGAGTAAGGCTTGGTGTTTCTTGGTTTGATCATTCCTGGTTGGCTTCATGTACCAAAACAGGATATGGGGAATTCTTCAATGGAATCATGGCTTCTGGGCCATTGGTCTCAGAAGTATGGCAGGGCCTGCTCAACAGCAAACTCCTCAGAGTAGAGTCAAAGGCCACAAACATGTGACAGAGTGAGCTTTATGCCAAACATTCATGGTGACACATGAGAAAACTAGAACCTCAATTTCCTAAACAAGGATCTCCAACTAAATCTAATGCTGTTCCATGTTTTAAAGGTCTGAAAGAGCAGAGGGCACTTAGGGAGTTAGATGGAGAATACTTCAGGACAGAATCTAGGGGAAACCAGGTCCTACAGGAATGGAAAGGAAGAAAACAGCAACTCAAACAAGAGGTGTCAGGGAAGGAGAGAAATCAAAGCCAAAGCTTTAGAGGACAACCAAAGTGAAGCCACTGGATACATCAAAAGCTATGGAAGGTAAGGCATGCAGTTACTGGGGACTGGAAACTGGATTCAGTGATACAAAGGTCATTGGTAACCTTGCCGATTGTTGGTGGAGTGACGAAAGTACCTACCCAAGATATAAGTTAATACTTGATGCCACATAAGACTATATTCCTTACAAAAAGAAACTGCAGATAGAAAAAGACTGAGGAATCTTTGCAAAGAGAGATGATCCTTGTAGGCCTAAGCTAATCCCATGAGTTCTCCACATCAGACTCTCATCTAGATTCCTTAGGAATATGGCACAGAAATCGAAGACAGAGAGAACTGAAGGGCCAGAGAGAGTGAACCCATCACATGGGCAGGAGCCTAAGGATCATCTCCCTGATGACACAAAGCCATAACACAGAGCCTACTCTCTTGAGGTCACCAGGACTAAATCCAAAGAACCTGAGTACCTTCTCACACTATCAACAAGATCATGAGTTACTCACCATTTTTAAGTGAAGCAGCTCAGATTTCTTCATGGGACTACTACTCAGCCTG
Organism: Ochotona princeps; assembly: GCF_030435755.1. Classification (NCBI taxonomy): domain Eukaryota; kingdom Metazoa; phylum Chordata; class Mammalia; order Lagomorpha; family Ochotonidae; genus Ochotona; species Ochotona princeps. The sequence goes on along the minus strand of NW_026700340.1, from coordinate 357,238 downwards.
GGTGATCACAATTAGAGGATGAAAAGATTACCTTGTGCCGTAGCCTTCGAGTCACTCTCAGAAAGACTGGAGCTGTGCTCGGCTCCTGAAAATACACACTTTTCCACTATACTGGGTGTAGAAATTGACTCAGTTACACCAGCATGTAGAAACACTGCAGGCACCTCTGGAAAGACTGAGGGTTCTGCAGTAGTCAGGCCAACCCAGCACTGTGACATCAGAGTTCTAAGGCTCATGCCATAACTGACCACTGACAAACTCACACACCAGTGTGCTGTATTCGGGCTCTGACTTTCACTTCCTTCAAATCTGAGATAATCATTCCTGCACATTCCTGTAAGAAATACAGATAGCCACAAATCTTTCATGCACTATGTCCAAAATGGCAATATTTCCCAAAACTATATGACAATAATATTATTCCTGTGTCACTAGGTAGTGAATCTCTGTAAGATTACATACAGCAATTATGTTATATATAAGGATATACTATAAAATTATCTACAGCAACTGATGAAACAACTAAACATTCAGCAGCATGCAGAACTTAATGACTGTATTAACTTGATACTTAATATTAAAAGATTTCTATATGTATTTATTTGAAAGGCAGCATGACCAAGAGGAAGAGATAGGTAGAGCTAAAAAGAAAGAGGTCTTCCATCTGCTGGCTGCCATGACAGGTCCTGGGCCAGACCCGCACCAGGAGCCAGGGACTGTATCCTGGTCTCCCACTGGCTGGCAGGTACAAAATCCAGGGCTCCAGCTTCTGGCCAGTGCAGATCCCAGGAGACAGCAGCAATGGCTCAAGTACCTGGGTTCCTGCCATCCTTGGGGTAGACCTGGAATGGCTCTTAGTTCCTTTGTCCACACTGGAGACCTGTAATGTGTTTTTAGCTCCTGACTTTGGCTCCAGGTTAGAGCCATACCTCAATTGTTGCTGGCATCTCAGAAGCTAGCCAATGACTGAAATATTTCCATTCCTCAGATAAGTAAATAAAACAGAAATTGAGAAGAGCTTCAGATATTTGAAAGATAGCCACCATATTTCTGACTAACCTGATATTGTGGTATTTTTTGACCAAATGTGCTGCAACAACAACATTGTGGTAGATAAGAAAGGGTCACAAATCCTTTTCTCATTTCTTATTTAAGATGTAAACTCATTCCCTTTTGAAGTGAGCTTAGTAGCTGGCTTAACCAGCAGAGTGACAGCTACATGGAGTCCATGCAGACCTGAGAGACCTGTGCCAGAGCTGGCTGCAGCCACAACCCATGGCTTGGCTCTCTTACCTGTCACGTGGACCACTGAAGAGGCAGCCCTGCAGAGGAAAAACCAGAAAACCCTGAGACCATTGTGGGCCAAATGTTCATATCCCTGGCCTGCCCCCCACGTCCACACACATGAGGCTGTGGCAGGACAGCCCTCCCTGACACAGAGAATCCAGCACTCCCTGACATGGAGCCCCCAGCCCTCCCTGACATGGAGCCCCCAGCCCTCCCTGACACGGAACCCCCAGCCCTCCCTGACACGGAACCCCCAGCCCTCCCTGACATGGAGCCCCCAGCCCTCCCTGACACGGAGATCCCAGCCCTCCCTGACACAAAGCCCCCAGCCCTCCCTGACACGGAGATCCCAGCCCTCCCTGACACAAAGCCCCCAGCCCTCCCTGACACAAAGCCCCCAGCCCTCCCTGACACAAAGCTCCCTGCCCTCCCTGACACACAGCCCCCAGCCCTCTCTGACATGGAGCCCTCCTGCCCTCCCTGACATGGAGCCTCCAGCCCTCCCTGACACAAAGCCCCCTGCCCTCCCTGACATGGAGCCCCCAGCCCTTCCTGACAAAAAGCCCTCCTGCTCTCCCTGACACGGAACCCCCAGCCCTCCCTGACATGGAGCCCCTAGCCCTCCCTGACACGGAGCCCCCTGCCCTCCCTGACACAGAGCCCCCAGCCCTCCCTGAAACACAGCCCCCAGCTCTCCCTGACATGGAACCCCCAGCCCTCCCTGACACACAGCCCCCAGCTCTCCCTGACATGGAGCCCCCAGCCCTCCCTGACACAGAGCCCTCACTGCCTCCAGAGCTGTAAGTAACGGGCCTCTGGGGTTGATCAGCTGTGTTTATCATGGTTATAGCAGCCCAAAAGGTTGAGACAGACTGCTTTGTGTGAGGGTGCTCATCTGCTAACTCAACTGGGGGTGACTGTGCTGTCAGTACAGGATGAAGAGCTCTCACGCTATGTCACCTTCTCCCGGGGAACTACTGTTTCACACTAGCAGTGAGCTGCTGTAACAGCTGCAATGTTACTTTGGGTAGAGATGACAAACCATGAGACCAGCTCTGACTGTCTCACTGAGGACAGACTGGAACACAATGATGGCACACCTCTGCGTCAAGCTAGCAAGCAAGGCAGTTCTCTTGATTTAACAATTACCTTCCATGGTTTCCAACAGTATTGAAGCAGAGCACCTCAGGATCTATTTGTTCACCATCAGGAAAATGTATGTCTCACGGCTGACACACAGCAAACTCCCCTCAAAAACGAGAGCTGCATGAATAACACATATTCCATCTACTACACTGGGGTCTTCAACTCAGATTGCAAATTTAAATGAGTCAGGGAAAAAGAGGGGAAGTCCTCATTGCCTAGAGCTCTGCAGTGATGTACTGAATATGGCATCAAAAACACCAGAACAAAAATCTTAAAAAAAAAAAATTAAATGGTAAAATTAAAGCCTTTTGTTGATCGAAGAACCCTATTGGCAGACTGGAAACGTGACTGACATCAAACGACAAAAGGGAACACATTTGCAAGGACTTCCACAGACTTATACATTTTATCTGGTTTATTTGAAAGACAGGATTACTGACAGTGGGGTCCACCCAGTGGCTTGCTCCCTAAATGACCACAAGAAGTCAGAGGAAGGCCAGGCTGAAGCCAAGAGGTCCTCCTGGGTCTCCCAGGTGGGCAAAGGCCCAAGGACTTGGGCACAGTCCACAGCTGCTTTCCCAGAGCCTGAGCAGACAGATGGATGAGAAGTGGAGCAGCTAGGTGAGCATAGATCAGCACCTCTGAAGGACTCCATCACAGACTCACTGCATGGCACGAGTGGGAATGTCCGTGGATCGGGGTTCCTGAAGAACAACACAGAGATACGATCCAGTCAAAGCAGGCTCAACAACGGCCATCTGCCTGTTCATGCTTGTGCACAGCACCCTACCAGTGCTGGAGGCACAGAGCCAAGTTTGCAAACATTACCATGTTAGTAAGAGAAAGTGCCATGCGACACTAAACCAGCAGACATGTGCTTGGCAACCAACTCAGCTAACCCCTCAATGCCCACGTGTCTTTCTGCGACACCCCTTTGACATGGGACATGCCTGCTTGTCCCTGCAGCTGGGGCAGTTAGCAGAAGCAGCCCATGCCTGGTTTACAGGCTGCCCAGCACTGAGCACTGAGCAGCCCAGTGCCAGCTTTCCCACCATCAGTTGGCAAGCTAGCTGCGAGAGAGAGTGCCCCCTCCCAGGGGTCCAGCCTTCTCACATCACCAGAGAGGGGCAATGACTGCTGAACACATGTGAGCAAAGGCTTTCCATGACAAGCTGCCCCCAGCACTGCAATTGCAGGGGCATTCCAGCAGCTTCTGAGAGCTGTTTGTCCTCCTGGTCCCCTGCCACAGCATTGCCACTGTGACCACAGTACTAGAATAGTCTGTGGAGAGTGCAGAGTCTCTAGGTGTAGGTGGGCAGGCCCCAAGAAAAAATTAAGAACTGCATGACTAGATGCTAAAGAATAGGGGAGGAGGGTTCCAGGGCAAAACTGACCTGTTTTATTTTTTGAGAGGGTTAAAGATAAAGAGAGACAAGGATATACCTTCTATGTTCTGTGTCACTCCCCAGAAGGCAACAGCCAGAGTTGAGCAGGGCTATGGCCAGATCTCACACGTGGGTGCTGAGGACCAGCGACTTGGACCATCCTCTGCTGTCCCAGGTGCATTAATAAAGAGCTGGACTGGAAGCGGAGCAGTGAGGACTAGAACTGGTGCCCACACAGGATGCCATTGTCATCAAGTGCTGCCCACACCTTGATCTCCTGAAGCCAGTTGTTGTCATTCCCACTAATCCCCTGCACAGCTCACAGTGGGCAGCAGGTGTGAGAAGAAAGCACAGCATCCCTGTGGTCTCAGAACATGGGCACAGCTTCCCCGGAAGGCGAGATGCCCAGCTCCAGCCCTGGCACAAAGGGCATTTTGTGAACTCCAACTCAAATAGCACCTTCCCCCTGCAGGTTGCAACTGAGATGCTGACTTGATGGCTCAGAATTGCTAGCTAGATTTTCCACTGAAAATTAAGGTTACTGGGATACAAAAATAATTCTACTTGATTATTGATCATTTTTAAACAGAGAGCAAGAACTTACCAAAAAAAATTGTTGCTGGAAAATTGGATTAGAAGAATACCACTAAAATGTCCATATTACTGAAAGTAACTTGAAGTTTCAGTATGATTTCAAATTACCAAAGCTATCCTCCTTAGATCAAAAAATATGATATTCAAGTTCCATGGAAACACAAATAACACAGAATATCTAAAGAAATCTCCAACAACAAAAAGCAGGCCGAGGTGTCCCAGCACAGACTTCAGATGCGCTACAGAGTCATCACAATCCAAATAGCCGGGCACCGGACAAAGCAGACACACAGACAGTGGGACAGACAGAAATCCCAGAAATCAGGTCACACATCTACAACCAACACTCGACAAATGACTGAAGTCAAACCCCGGGGGAAGGACAGTGTCTTCAACCAATGGAGCTGAAAACTGGATCTACATGTGCACAAGGGTGAAACGAGGCTCCTCCTGACAGCTTATACAACTAATGCAAGCGGATGAAGGATCCACACCCTGACACCATTAAATCAGTGGAAGAAAACATTGAGGAAACACCCCAAAACACAGGCACAGGCAAGACCCCAGATACACAGGCAGGAAAAGCAAGATGGCAATGGGATAACAGCGAGCTAAGAAACTTCTGCACTGCAAAGGGAACAGAACCACCATGAGGCAGCCTCCAGCATGGGAGGAAATGCGTGCAAACTCTGCAGCCACAGAGGACTAACATCCAGGATCTATGAAGAGCTCCAGAAAGTCAGCAGCTGTCCAGGAGGACGTGGGCAGTGAGCATGTTGGTCCCCGGGCCCATGGAGCACTGCTCCGAGAGGCCTGTGTAATCCCATGAAATGATCACTCAAGTTGTTTTAGCAGGCACCAAACCTGGCCTATTCCAAGGGCTCACCAAGGTCTATCTTGGGCCCTTCAATCTCTTTTCCTTAATGTTTCCTACTGCTGTCTAACCAAAAATAAATAACAAAAGAGAGAGAGAGAGAAAGAGAGAGAGAGAGGAGGAGGAGGAGGAAGAGGAGGAGGAAAGAAGGGAGGGAAAGGATTCAGTGCAGTAGCCTAGTGGCTAAAGTTCTCACTTGCATCTGCTCCACTTCCCTTCCAGCTCCCTGCTTGTAGCCTGGGCAAGCAGTGCATGACAACCCAAAGCCCTGGGACTCTGCACCCATGGGGGAGACCCAGAAAAGACTCCTGGATCCTGGCTTCGAATCAGCTCAACTCTGGTCGTTGCGGCAACTTGGGAAGTGAATCAGCAGATGGAAGATCTTTCTCTGTCTCTCCTTCACTCTGCAAATCTGGCTGTCCAATAAAAATAAATCAAAAAACAGAAGGGAAGGAGAGGGGGGATTGGGAGAGAATAACAGACAGGTGGCAGAGAGGGGAAGCAGGGAGGGAAGAGGAAGGAGATGCTTGTGTGGGCAAGGCTCGGGTTTTCAGGGGGAAATGGGGATTGGAGCAGCAGCTCTGGCCTCCCTGGAGTGGGCTGCAGCACCTCCTCTGGGATGGCCTTGCTGCATGCTCTTTAGGGTCACCACTGGCCTTCCATCCCTACTCCATGGGCTGACCCAAAAGTGAGGATCCCACAAAGGGGTCTTAACCTCTGCTGCCCTATGACATATGGGAGGGACGACAGTGAGACAGGGCTGCTCCCTGGCTGGCTCAACAGGCCCACAAACCAACACTGGGCAGCAGGCAGTCCTGACTTCCTGCTAGGACTTTTTCTAAATACACCATCTAAATCCCAGAAATGCTTGAGTCATGTCAGTTGGCTTTCTCTTTCTCCACGAGAGTGATTTGTCAACACACTCGATATGCTCTAGTTAGGCCCTTCAGAGCCTGGGAATGATAAGCACAAAGCACCATAAACAGGCTCCATGGAAAAAACCCTCCCTGCACCAAAGTGAGCACACACCCCTCCCCGCAACCCTGTCAGGGCTCACAGCACACCCCTCCCTGCACCCCTGTCAGGGCTCACAGCACACTCCCCTCCCTGCTGCAACCCATCAGGGCTCACAGTACACACCCCTCCCCGCAACCCTGTCAGGGCTCACAGCACACTCCCCTCCCTGCATCCTGTCGGGGCTCACACCACACACCCCTGTCAGGGTTCACATCACACACCCCTGTCAGGGCTCACAGCACACACCCCTCCCTGCATCCTGTCGGGGCTCACAGCACACAGCCCTCTGAAGAGCCTCTTCTGGACCCCGAGAGCAAGTTGAGCAGGCTGAGAAGCATATTCCAGGGCTCCAGGTGGGATGGAGAACACCAGTGTGCTGGCCATGGGCTGCCAGGCCTGGGCTTTGTCATCCCAACAAAATGGCCCACCTCTGACATGGGCTGGCATCATGGGAGCTGCCAGGGTCTGTCAATTCTGGACTCAAGCATGGTCATCCACTCAGCCGGCCATGTCCTGAGCCCTGCCCTAAAGGCCTGGGACCATCTCCCTGCTGCCCTCTGCCCCTATTCCCTGGGCCCATTCAGCGCCTGCCTCAGCCTCTCCTGCAGAAGCAAGAACAGATGCCATCTTCAGCTGGGCACCCCCCACTCTGAGGGTGAGGGGCGAGCCCAAGTTGAAGTCAGAGAAGCCTGTGCTTCCAGATGTCAGGTCCAGCCCCTGGTCTTCCAGTGTGTCCTCTTCCACTCCTTTCTCAGCAGGGTGTGCCAGGCCATCACCTTCCCAAGGTCCCTCCTCCAGATCAGGCCTGAGGGCTCCCAGCTGGGCTGGCTGAGGCAGGTGTGAATCCCCTAAAGGTTCCGGCTCAGAACCTCCTGGCAGAGGACACCTCCACAGGACAGGGAGGGCATGCAGGGAACCCCTTGTTGTCGCTGAGGTTCAGCTGCCCAGAAAGGGGTCAGGGAGGCCCCAGGTGTCAATGCACCATGAAACCCAGGAAGTTAAATAAAACCTTGACTAATGCAGCTGTGGGAGGAGTAATATGTGGCTGTGGGAATAGCTCAGCCCTACCCTTGCCAGAGGTGTGACTGCAGCCCCCTCCCACAACTGGCCTCCAGTCATAAAAATCCACCTGATGCTGAGAGTACCTGCAACAAGCCCCAGCGGGCCCTACCTGGAGGCAGGCAGAAGAAAAAGACACAGGAAAAATGGTTGCAGGCAGGTTGGACCCAGCATGCTAAGCAGGACCACCTCAAGCCACCAGAAGCCACACCTGCTCTCCTCACTGTCACAGCCCTGGGCCACCCGCTCGGTGCTCACAGGAGAGAAGAGACACACAGCCCCCAGATGCCAGCCTGTGCTGCATGGCTGCTCTCCTCACTCTGCCACAGCTTACAGCCCCGGGCTGCCCACTTGGTGCCCCCAGACCCCACCTACACACAGACCCGCTCTGTCACACTCTACCTTCAGTAAGCTCTGCTTCCACTGAGCCAGCTCCAATTGACTTCTGTCTCACCAAGGCCCAGGGCTCTCCTGAGGCAGAGGGGCTTGCATCTTGGCTGGCCCATACCTACTGGCCATGTGACCTCGGGAAGCCATGGTGCTGGGGGCGGGGTATGTTCCTGCCTTTGCTGGGATAGCTGGGGCTCATCTGTAGGGGGCGCCTGGCCATCACGTTCCTGAGGTCCCTCACCACCATCATACTCACAGGTCATTGTGTTAGTGACAGTGCCAGGCCAACAGTTCAGGTATAGCTCATTCCTGGAGCTGGCCTCCATCTGGATCCCTCCTGCTGACAGTGTCAGAGCAACCACACACTTCGGAGCAGGTTCCCTGGATGAGCCGGGGTCCCTGAGCCTGGGACGAGACTGGCATCACTTTGTGGAGGACAACACAGCAGAGTTCCTGCCCACAGATAAGCCTGTGCCTGCAGGGAGCTGTCCCACACCGATGGCCTGTGTGGGGTGAGAGGCTCGCTGACTTGGTCCCTGAGCGACTCTCAGGAGACCAGCACAGCGGGTTGGGCTGCAGGAGGAGACTGTAGCAGTGAGGAGGTCCAGGAAATTAACATCTCATGGCCTCATTTTAAAGGCCTGGACTGGAGCAAGCAGGGACTGGGCAAAGGTAATTTAGTGTTCACAGAGAGCAAAGCAGAGTGGGAGTCAGAAAGATGCAACTTCTCTTCAGATCCCTTTGGTCAGTGAGCATCTGGCCAGGCCACCCAGGGCTGTAGCTGCTGGCCTAGCACAGCAGGGGGGCCAGAGCAGCACTTACATGCCACAGCTGCCTGACCCCTTGACAGGCACCAGTGCTTGCCCTGGCCCAGGCCCCAGGTCCCAGGCCCCAGGAAGGGCGGCAGAAGCACTTCCTCTGTGCTGGCCTGCGCATCTCACCATCTCTAATCTGGATACTCCAGCCTGCCAGGTGTGCACTGGGAGCTTGTTCCCCTTCCAGGATGGTGGCTGCGGTGCTTGGAAGATTGGCTGCTGTGAACTTTACGGCAGCTCCCAAGCCCTCATTACCAAAGCAGAGCTGTAAACTGAGACTGGGGCTGGACTGCAATTTGTGGTCTGGGCCCTAGACAGGCCTGGCAATTACAGGTTTTCCTGGTGCTAATCAGGGGGCACTTGTTGAGTTTCTTCCGCTGACTGGGACATAGTGAGGAGCCATGAAGGGCTCCTTCACAGAGCTGTCCCTCTATGTGGGCCTGGGTGCTGACAGGACAAACATTGCAAGCCGACACAGACCTGACCTTGGAAATCAGCAGCCAGGACTTGGGCCCATCCCAGTATGCTGGCAACCCTGGACAGGGATAAACCCTCCTGGCAATCCTCCAGATGTAACACCTGCAGGGAATTCTGTTCACACCCACAGGGTTCTGCTCACACCCTCATGGGCTCTACTCACACCACAGGGGGCTCTGCTCACACCACAGGGGCTCTGGTCTCACCACAGGGGCTCTGCTCACACCACAGGGGCTCTGCTCACACCACAGTGGGCCCTGCTCACACTCACAGGGGCTCTGCTCACACCACAGTGGGCCCTGCTCACACCCACAGGGGCTCTGCTCACACCACAGGGGCTCTGCTCACACTCACAGGGGCTCTGCTCACACCACAGTGGGCCCTGCTCACACCCACAGGGGCTCTGCTCACACCACAGGGGCTCTGCTCACACCACAGGGGCTCTGGTCTCACCAAAAACTCTGCTCACACCACAGTGATTCTGCTCATACCCACATGGGCTCTGTTCACATCACAGGGGCCCTGGTCTCACACGGGGGCTCTTTTTCATCTCTTCCCCAGCTCTGCAGCTCCCCTTCCAATGGCCGTGCAAGACACCTCAAGGTTAAGAGTAAGATAGGCACCAAGCCTCCTCTTCAAAGTGTTCTAGCAGGGTTGCATCAGCTCCCACACACAAACCCATGATGTGTTTCTCTGTGGTGCCCACATCATGGCTCCTGCAAAAAGCAAATGCGCAGACACCAATGTCCCAAGAGGACCAAAGAGTCACAAAATAGGTAGGGTGACAGTGGAGTGGGGCACAGTACTACCAAGCATGCAGAGAGGTGGCTCCAAACACTGAGCTGTCCTAGGCTCAGCTGGGGAAGAAAGACCCTCTGGGGTCTACTCAACCTGCCCTGCATAAGCAGAGTGAGTGGTGTGGAATATGTATTCACCCACCATTACCCTGGAAGAGGGAGACAGGAGGAGGAGGAGGGAGATGGGAAGGAAGGGCATAGGGAAAAGGGAGGGGAAGGGAGGAGGAAGAGGAGAGGGGGGAGAAGAGAGGGGAAGGGGAGGAGGGAGAAGAGAAGGAGGAGGAGGGAGAGGGGAGGAAAGGAATGAACAGAATGAAGGGAACAGGAGAGAAGAGAAAGGGAGGCAGGGGGGAGAGAAAAGGGGCTCTTGATGCAGGACAGAGGCATAGCACATGTTCACTGTGCACTTGGGTTCCTCTCTGCTGGGAGTCCTTCCCATGGCACCACTGGGGCTTCCTGGGGAAGTCTGGGCACCTGCTCACCACATACCATGTGCTGTGCCACTCTCCCCCAGCATCAGCCAGAGCAACCAGCTCTTGTGCTGACACTCCGGAAAGATCCAGTGTCATCCCCAAGCCTCAGGAGGGCACCAGTCCCAGGGTCACAATAATCAGGCAAGTCCCAGTTGCCACCCCAGAGGAAGCTGGCCAAGACCACCAGCCTCCCCTTTCTTTTGTGAAGGCAGGAAGGGCAGCAGGTTGTTCCAGTGGCCAGTTCCTGGCTGCTCTGCAGGGACAGATCTGGAGGAGACACTCACAGTGTGTCAGTCCCCACTGCAATGGGAGAAGTCCCAGTTCCAGGGATATGGCCCAGGTTTGTCTTCTGCTCAGCAATACCAGTGAGGTTGCCACCACCAGGACCTGGTCAATTCCCTGTATCACTTTCATGGCTATTGTGGGCTGCCCATCTATGTGTGTGTACTCTGTGTGCAGGTATGAATGTGTGTGTCTGTGTGTGTTGGTGTGTGCATGTGCACATGTCTCTGTGTGAGGGTGTGTGCATATATGTGTATCCTCTGTGTGCCTGCATGTGCATTCTCTGTGTGCCTGTGTGTGTGCAGGTATGTGCATGGGAAGCAGTGGAGGAAGACCCAAAGCCTTGGGACCCTGCACCTGCATGGGAGACCCAGAAGAAGCTCCCAGCATTGGATTGGCTCAGCTCTGGCCATTGTGACCACTTGGAGAGTGAACCAGCTGGCAGTAGATATTTTTCTCTGTACATCTCCTCTGTAAATCTGACTTTACAATAAAAATCTTACAAAAAGAAAGTGGCTGCTGCTACAGAGTTCCTTAAACCACAGCACCATTTTGGATGCTGAAATTTCATGTCAGTGAGCAATGCGCTCTGTGACACAACTTGGTGGTTCTCCTGTCCTGGTGCCCTGTAGGTGCTGGGGAAAGGCCTGGACATCAAGGGAGATGCACGGCTTGGTGCTGGATCTGGCGCCCTGCAGAACGGTCATCCCCAAGGCTCCCCTCCTGGGTCCCCAGGAAGCCCCTCACTTCCTGCAATGGATCACAGCTGGTTTCCTCCCCCAGGACTCCTCTTTGGAGACCTTGTGCTCAGGGTGCACGGTGGGGGCACAGCAGAGGCACCCGGTGTCCTCTTAGGGGATTGAGGACTTTTCCTGTGACCATGGTTACGGAGACAGGGTGAGGCTGGCCTGGCCCCTCCAGTGTCCTGCCTGCCACATGACCACCCCCTCACGCAGGCTCTGACTGTGATGCCATCCACCTCACCAGAGGACACACAGACGGGGTCTCTAGTCCTGGACACCACCCAGCATGAGATTTTGTCATAGCCACAGAAGGTGGACTACCATACTCTGATGTGTGCAAATGATGGATGAGAGGAGTGCTGTTAACAATGCTCCTGACACCCACCATATGACCTGTGATGTGTCCCTAAGTGTCACGGGATCTATTTTGCTTTCACACCATAAGTATGATTCCCATTTGATCACATCTGCTGTGTGGTGAAGGAAACCTCTCCCTCTCCTGTCCCAATCCCTCCTGCCTACAAGGTGCAGCCACGTGTACCTGGTCTGGGTAATGATTTTCTGCTCTTCACATGGGAAGGCCAAGGACACTCGCACCTACTCCATCTCCTCAGACTCCAGGACCCAGGGTCCCAGGCCTGGGCTATGGTCACAGCACACACCCCTGGTTAGGCCAGCCCACCGCTAGCTGCTCCATGGAGCCATCTCTGTTGCCAGACCACAGGTCTCTCACTGTCGCCTCTCTCACCCCCGTGTTCCTGCAGAGCCTGTGGAGGGACAGGAGAGGAACAAGAAGCCAGGAGGAGCTGACTGGACGAAGGTGGTCTTAGGGTCAGGGGCCGGCACATCTGTTCCACAACAGTCACATGGAAGGATGCCCCGACATGTGAGCCCTGAGGCCAGCTCCACCTAAAGGGACACGAGCAGAGGAGTGTGCCATCCCAGCGGCACCCAGAGGGGCACTGCTGGCCAAGCAGAGGCTGCTGGAACCAACACAGCCCCAAAGACCATTTTCCGATGACAGCAGGCCACCCACACTGGATGTCAGGAGCCCTGGGGCCACTTCCCTCCTTCCCTCAGCAGCTGTGGCTGCCTCATTCCCCATGCACCCATGGAGACAAGCCTCGGAGGCCATTTCCCACTTGGCTCTTGGAGTCCCAGCGGTGGTGGGCAAGAGTGTGCATGGGCTGGATGTGTACGTGGTGGAATCCTGCTACTCTGTTTAGGAGAGAGCTGGGTGGGCAACTCCCTTCAGGAACCCAGCCCTCTGCAACTGCCATCCCCTATCGACAATCAGAGACTACAGAGTCAAGGAAGTACCTTTCAAGTGGCTTTTCCAGTCAATGGTAAAAGTAGCAAAACTAAAAACAAACAAACAAAACAAAACAGGGAGTGCAAGCTAGCTCATTAGCTTGGTAACAAGCTCTCGGCTCTTCCCAGAGAGGCTTGTGCAGCCACGCGCTGATGGGTGAACAGACCATGGCGGAGTGCTTCCTCCGGCTTTCTCAGAAAGCAACATCCTGTTTTCCACACCAGGCGGCCCACACTGCCAGGCAGTGTGCCCTTCCTCAGATCATTCACATTTGTCCTTGCATTCTTCCACCCTGTCATCCACTTCTCCATGCCTGGATGGTCAGCAGCACCTGGGACATGGCCGTCAGCAGAGCCTGTGCTCCTTATGGAGGTTTTCTTATTGCATATTTCCACAATTCCTGAAAGAAGCACAGAGCTGAATCCCTGGAATGGCCTCATTTCTTGGCAGCTCGGCCCAGTTTCTCTATGTTTGGAGTTCAGGTGGCACCACAGCTACTTGGGCAGAGTTGAACGGCACTTTCCGCAATCTTTCCACACCTACCTGGATTTCTCTCTGAACATGTTGCAGTTTGGGGAATCAGTGTTTGGTCCATGGGTCTTGGGCTACTGTGGCATCTCTGAATTTGTACCCTAACTTTGGGACTGATGGATGGAATGTTCTGAGACCTGTACTCCTGGGTGCCAGGACCAGGCTGATCTCTCTGGGTGCTCCAGCAGTCCAGGAGGGCAGCGGGAGGGGAGGTGGTCTGAGCCTTCAGGAGGGGAGCAGGAGGTGGTTCAAAGACCGCTGGAGGGCAGTGGGAGATGGTTGAAGCCTGCTGGAGGGTAGCAGAAGGTCGCTTGAGCCTGCAGGAGGGCAGCCGAGGCAGTCTGTGGACTGCTGAGAGGCAGTGGGAGGTCACCTGAGCCTGCAGGAGGACAGTGGGAGGTCACCTGAACCTGCAGGAGGACAGTGGGAGGTCACCTGAGCCTGCAGGAGGACAGTGGGAGGTCACCTGAGCCTGCAGGAGGACAGTGGGAGGTGGTCTGAGCCTGCAGGACAGTGGGAGGTGGTCTGAGCCTGCAGGAGGGCAGTGGGAGGTGGTCTGAGCCTGCAGGAGGGCAGCAGGAGGTGGTCCCAGTGGTTTGGGCTTGTACCCACATTGCAGGCTCTCATGGAGCCCAGGCCCTGGCTTTTGCAGCCATTTACTGTGTCAAGTAGCGGATGAAAAATTGTGTATGTGTGTTTTTGTGTGTAAATCTCTCTGCATCTCACCTTTCAAATAAAATAAATATGAGAGCTAGCAAGAAGGACAGAGGGTTAGGAAAGTAGAATAGATAGTCAGGAGAACTTGGCAGTTCACCCCTGGGTCTCTGCCTGCCTAGCCCATATTGGAGGCCATAGGCAGACGGCACACTGTGCCCTTGGCTAACAGACCCCAACATAGCCTGTTCATTGGGCATGCAACAAGAGCCATGGGCTGCACCCCAGTCTCTCTTCCCTACTCTGCTAGGATTTCCTCTGTAAACTCTAAGGAGTCAAATGTTACATTCAACCTGCTTTTCAGCAAATGACAAGTTTGCCCTGAGACACAGCTTCCTCTGCTGCCTGACCTTTAACTTCACTGGAGGGTCCAAAGAGAGACATACCTACAAGCCTGTCAAAGTGTCATTGTTGGGTGGAAGTACTGTCGGGACCACCCTTCTGCCTGCCCACTTTTCCTACCCTACATAAGCTTGTGACTTCTCTCCAATTAAGGAACATCCCTCACCACCATTTTGTCTCCAGTGTTTCTGCTGCAGAAGAACACTGCCACCTCACCCCTTGGTGGTCTCGGAGCCTGCTGGACAGAAGACCCCAAGAGAAATGGATACAAGAAATCTGGACTCTGATGAACAACTTCTTCTGTGGCGGGCAGGTGCTGCCCACAGTAAGCTGACTCTTGGCGTGTCTGCCCCCACACTGCACACCTCGGATGGGTCCCTCTGCTTCATGCCCTTAGCATCCACCAGGGAGCCCTGGACGAACTCCTGGCTCCTGGCTTTGGTCTGGCCCAGCTCCCATGGATGTGGGCATTTGGGAAATAAGTAGTCAGCACATGGAAGAACTCTCACATAATAAGTCTTATTTTTAAAAAAGAACCAAAGCACTGCTTGCTCAAGCACTCAGGGTGGACTGATTGTTTGCTTTTTTTCCCATCAATTCACCCTAATGTCACAGGCACCCTGAAACTGCTCAGCCTCCAGAACAGCTCAAGAGAGGAGACATGGGGGAAGGGAGCCTGCACAAGCACCCCAAGCCATGGCTGCACTCCCCAGCCCTTTCCCCAAGAAGATGCCAAGATCAGGCTTCCCAGGGCTCAGCAGAGTGGGAGCCTGGAGGGAAGGGGCTCCCGGTGTTGAGGGCCTCTGCAGTCCTCTCTCGCAGGACAGTGGGGGAAGGTTGTCTTGTGTCCCCTCCCTTACAGTCTGCATGTCCTCAGCTCCCACGCTCCAACCTGTCCACCTCTAAAACCCACACCAGACTCTGCTTTCTGTGTGTGTCCATGGCCTGCACTCCCACTGAACCTTGGGACACTGCCATCCAAGGCCCACGTCTGGGCAGGGGCAGCACTTGCAGCCAAAGACACAGGAATGGCCTGTGTCCACCCATCCATGCAGGCAGGAGCTGGACAGGGCAGGTGTGAGGAGGGGGTGCCAGTGGGAATCAACAGAGGATCCCAGGTCAGGCATGCACCCTTGGGGTAGGCATGTGGCCCAGGTCAGACATGCAGCCTGGGTCAGGTAGGCAGCCAGGTCAGGCATGCAGCCTAGGTCAGGTATGCAGTCCAGGTCAGGCATGCAGCCTGGTGCAGGCATGCAGCTTGGTGCAGGCATGCAGCCTAGGTCAGGCATGCAGCCTAGGTAAGCTTTGTGGCCCGGGTCAGGCATGAGGTCCAGGTCAGACATGCAGCCTAGGTCAGCTCTGCAGCCCGGGTTTGGCATGCAGGCCAGGTCAGGCATGTGGCCCAGGTCAGGTACGCAGCCTGGGTCAGGCATTTGGCCTGGGTCAGCTCTGAGCCCAGAACGCGGTCTCTTCCAAGGGCAGTCATCAAAGGAAGCGTTTCATCAAAGTGGTCAGCAATTTCCTTTTCCCCTTTCCCCGCAGTCAGCAAGTGGAAAGTGCACACGAGCTGGCTCTCTCCCAGCTCTCAGACAGGAGACTGTTCTGGTTGCTATTTTAAACATCTTCCAGGGCTGGGAGTCGCTGCAATAGCTTTAGCCTCAGTTTTGCATGAGGCTGTAGCAAAGTGTGACCGGAAGAAACAAATGCTCCCACTAGAGAAATTGGCTCAGGGAGAGGAGCCGAGAGAGGCTGGGATAGGAGTAGAGGGGCCAGCAGTGCAGTGTGCAGGCGGGGTGCTGAGACAGGCAATGCGCGGTGGTCGGACAGACAGCTCTGTGTGCAGACGTGGTGCTTGGGGCAGGCGGTGCAGTGCGCAGGCACGATGCTTTAGAAATTTGTTTTTCCAATTAAAAAATTGCTAAATCTTCTGAAAAAGTTCTCAAAAGAAACCTTAAAAACCTTGGAATAAACTTAACATAAGACGTGGGAGATCTCTATGATGCAAATTACAAAACATTAAAGAAATAAAAACATCAAAAAGAAATAAGGTATTAAAACATGGAGAAATTTACCATGTTCTTGAGTCAGTAGAATCAATATCGTTAAAAGATCCATATTACCAAAAGTATTATACAGATCCATTGTGAATCCTATCAGAATCCCAACAACATTCTTATCAGATTTGGAAGGGCTAAACAAAAATATATCTATATATAAACCACAAGATACCACAAAGCCAAACCTATCTTGAAGAATAAAAATATATCTGGATGAATCACAATTCCATATCTCAAGATGCACTATAGGGCAGTGGTCATCAAAACTGTCTGGTACTCATACAGAAACAGAGAAGACAACCCCAAAAGAACAGAACAGAACAGAGACCCCAAAAGTGAGCCCACACATGAACATACAATGAATTTTCTATAAGAAAACCAAACGTAACCCGGGGGAAAAAAAATTTAACTCTTCGACAAATATTGTTAGGACAATTGGGTAGCAACATGCAGAAGAAAGAAGATGGCCCGTACCCGGCACGATAGCGTAGTGGTTAAAGTCCTCGCATTGCACATGCCACCGAGATTCCATATAGTCATCGGTTCGAATCCTGGCGGCCCTACTTCCCATCCAGCTCCCTGCTTATGGTCTGGGACAGCAGTTGAGGATGGCCCATAGTCTTGGGATCCTGCACCCACATGGGAGGCCCGGAGAAGCTCCTGGCTTCGTATTGGCACAGCGCCGGCCATTGCGCTCACTTGGGGATTGAACCATTGGATGGAAGGTTTTCCACTCTGTCTCTTCTCCTCTCTGTATATCTGCCTATCCAATATAAATACATAAATTAAAAAAAAAGAAAGAAGAAAGATGAGCCCTGCCCCCCCCCCACACCTTTCATGTTATGCAAAAATCAGCTCTACATGGATCAAGAACCTAACTCTGCATCCAGAAACCAACAAATTATTAGGGGAAAACATAGGGAGCACCCTACAAATAAAAGCATTGGTAAAGACTTCTCAGAAAAGTTACCAAAAGCACAGACAGTCAAAGCCAAAATAAACAACTAGGACTATATCAGACTAAAAAGTTTCTGTACAGCAAAGGAGATGATCAACAAAGAGCAGAAACAACTAACAGAATGGGAGGAAATCTTTCAACACTACACAACAGATGGGGCACTAATGTTCAGGATTTACAAAGAGCTTCAGAAATTCAGCAACTGCAAAACTAACAGTCCTGTCTAGAAATAGACCAAGAAATGAATATTTTTCAAGAGAATAAATTCAAATTGTTAACAGACATGTGAAAAAATCCTCGGGCTTCCTAGCTACTAGGGAAATAGAAATACAAACCACATGGAGTTTCTGACAAACTCCAGTGAGAATGGCCTGCATTCCGAACTCTACTAAGAAAACTGCTGACACAGATTTGGAGAAAAAGGCACCAACTGCATATACATAGTGCAGCTACTGTGGAAGTCACTATGGAGAGGCTAGCTCAGAGAACTGGGAAGTGGTGTACTGTATGACCCAGCTAGCCTGCTACTGGGAATACATCCAAAGGACATGAAATCTGTGTGTGAGGAAGTGATCTGCAATCCTATATTCGCAGCAGCCAATGTGCAACAGCAAAATATGGAAACACTCCAGATGTCCATTGAAAGGGAAGTCATAAAGAAACTATGGTACATGTATTCCATGAAATATTACACAGCCATTACAAGGAATAAGATTCTACAATTTGTAGCAAAATGGCCCCAGCTGCAGACCATTATGCTCAGGGAAGACAAAATATATTTTGTCTGTAAGGCAACATTCATGAAAAGCACAAGCAAATCAATATATAGGTGAAAAAAATATTATATATTCCCCTCATTCAATCATACTGGATAATGGGGACCAACATATTGGGAAGTGAGTTATATTGCAAAAAGCCTCTCTACTCCAGAATAAAAAGAAAACTCCAAGTGAAACATTTAAATAAGCCATGGCAATATATTAGTTTGTCTATATTTAAAATTCCATGATGTACTGAAGTAGCAGCATGTTATACTTGTAACTGTTACTAAAGGACTGTACTACTGTAATAATATGGGGAAAATGGTGGAAGCAAAAATGGGGAGAAGATTTTGGAATGCAAAAGGAGACTCCCTACACTTACAAAATTGTGTCATAGAAAATTTTTAAAAATTAGAAAAGAAAAACATGTAATAAATGAGGACCATCCCAACACTTTTTTAAAAGATGTATTTATTTTATTACAAAGTCAGATATACAGAGAGGAGGAGAGACAGAGAGGAAGATCTTCCATCTGATGATTCACTCCCCAAGTGAGCCGCAATGGCCAGTGTGCGCTGGCCTGAAGCCAGGAACCAGGAACCTCTTCCGGGTCTCCCATGCAGGTGCAGGGTCCCAATGCATTGGGCCGTCCTCGACTGCTTTCCCAGGCTACAAGCATGGAGCTGGACGGGAAGTGGAGCTGCCGGGATTAGAACCAGCGCCCATATGGGATCCTGGTGTGTTCAAGGTGAGGACTTTAGTTGCTAGGCCACGTTTCCGGGCCCCATCCCAACACTTTAAACAACTACTCTAATGGGTGAGATGTGGCTAACCTTCCTGAGATCCAGCACTCATCCTATAGATACAGAATGTAAGTGAGTGGTTGGTGAGGTGTAGCGCCCGATGCTGCTGCCTTCTAAGTTGGTGTACTGCTTCGGCACCAGTTTGATTCTTTGCTGCTTCATCTCACCTGCTCCTTAGCCTGCGAAATCAGAAGATTGTCCAAGACCTTGGGTCACTGTCATTTATGTGGGAGACACAAATGAAACTTCTTACAGTGGCCTGAGGCAGCCCTGGACAGTATGACAGTGTAAGCCACACTCTCTCCACCTCTCTCTTTCTCTCCTCTTCCTCTCTGTCACTCCCTCCCTCTAGCCCTCTCATTCCCTCCATCTGTCTCCCTTTCTTCACCTCTGTCTCATTGCTCCTATGTCACAGTCTCTGATTCTTTCTCTCACTCTAATTCTCTCCTTTCTGTAACTATGCAATTCATGCAACGAAATAATACAATCTTCAAAAAATGAGGTAACAACTGAATGTATTACACAGGTGATGAACTTAAAATTACATTAAAATACTAAAGAAAACTATTTTTTTGCAATGATTTTTTAAAATATTCTGACATAGTTGATTAGGGTGCAAGGTGTCAAGGGCTACAGGAAAGTGGGTTAGACCATTGTTTCCACACTAATGTCATTTTTCCCCCTGTATCTGGGGACAGGGGAGAAGCCCCACCCAGCCTCCAAACCATTCCAGGTCCCTGATGTGAAAAAGCCCTGTGTGTGTGTGTGTGTGTGTGTGTGTGTCTGTGAACCCTCCCACACACTTAGAATAATATTCCATGTTCATGTGCACTCACCACTGAGTCTCAGACTGTGTCAGACTGTGTCTGTCAGACTGCTTCCACCCCTCCTATTTGATGAATAGTTATGATGTCTGAGCTAACCCCACCCAGCACTGCACTCCTTGGCACTCCCTCCCACTTACTTAGCATCCTATTGCCTATTCATGGAGCCTTGAAACAAACAAGTTGGTCGGTAGGTAGGTCACCAAAACTTCAAGCACAGAGAAAGAGCCGGATGAGCCTCGGACTCTAAGTGTCAGACTCAGAATCCTCCCACCGTGTGAACACTCATCAGGCAAGACTTAACCACAACCAGACCCTGAGTCCCAGACTCCCCATCCCAGGGTGAACCCACCCAGACTCCCAGTCCCAGACACAGAGTCTCACACTCACTCTGCCTGTCACAGCCTAAGAGTCCTTTAGCACAATCTGCGACATGCACTTAGAATCCTCTTCCATTCCAATTTCTCACACACTCGATACATTTTTTAAAAAAATAAGTTTTCTGGCTCTCTTTGGCCAACCCCACCTTCTCTCCGACCTGCCTGCCTATCCCCCCTCTAGCGGTCCTGCCTGTCTACGCCCCCAGGTACCCACTCCCTTCCCATCCCCAGGATCATCTGCTTACCTGGGTTCCTGCCGCCACCCTTGCTGCAGCTGCCGCCACCATTGCCGCCCCTGGGATTCAGTCCAGCCACCTCCAAGGTGCTGTGCTGCCATTCTGAGAGCCACTGGAGTTTCTTGAGAAAGCATGGCGACTAGTCCACTTGTCCTGGTGATGACAGCCACCTGAGGGCTCCCAGGCAAGGGTAAGGCTGCTGGCTACTGAGGGGCAGGAGCGGGAGGCTGGAGTCTGTCAGGCTGGTACCTTCCTCCCTCAGCACCCCCAAGACTGCCCCCTGTGAGGCCCAACATTTTCGTGCACTTTTCCCCAGAAAAGTGCACCGGCCAATCAGACCACCGGGCCCACACTTTTGTGAGGTTTCCCAAGCAAAGGCAGGAGTTGCTGGAGTTTCTATAACTGACCAACCAACCCTCAGGCCACCTTGGGCCTGATTGACTCCCTCCCTGCTGCTTCCTGCCTACCTAGCTGCCCACAGGCCTGCAGGGTGGATTGCTCCCTTGATCCCCTGCTTGGGCCTAGTTCCTGCTTCCTTGTCTCTGTGCTCAGCCCCAGGCTAGCTCTGCGCACGGGGCCATCTGGGTCTCTGGGTCAGCGTGTGTGAGTGTGTGTGCTTCACTGTGTGCGGGGCCGGAGGGGTTGATAGCATAGCTACCGCTGACCTGGCCATCACCTGAACATCACCAGGCCATCACCTGGTCATCACCAGGCCATCATTAGGCCGTCACCAGGCCACCATCAGGCCATCATAGGCCATCAACAGGTCACCACATGGCCATCAATAGGCCACCACCAGGCCGTCTCCCAGCCATTGCCTGGCTATCACCAGCGCTGCCCGCACCCTAAGGAGAGCCATCTGCTTCTGTTAGACCAAAGTCTTGGCTTCTCCTGCTTGTGCTGAGGCCGGGTGGCCGCCAGAGGGCAGCACCGAGTCAGGCAGGCCCGCAGCCAGAGAGCAAGGGAGCAAGGATTCCACATTCTGGAATCCTTCCCCAGGCCGCCTTGCTCGGCTTCCTGCTGCTCCCTACCTGACTGCCCCAATGCACAATCTCCTGCCAGATCTGGACCTCCGCAGTTTCTCCAAATGACAGAGCTGGGGGACAGGAGGAGCAGCGGCAGGAGCAGTGGGAGGAGCAGCGGGAGGTGGCTCCAACCACTCTTTAGCCCCCAGGGAGGCCCTTGTGTCTTTTTAGCTGTGTACGTGTGTGTTAGGGCCAAGAGATCCCCGTACTGTGGACACACAAGTTCCACACACAACAATGCAAAGACCACAACATTTTCTTGCTAGCTGGAGCTCAGGTCCATGACTCACCCAACGCAGTGAAGTCTTGACCAGGACCCTGCTCATTTCTCCCAAGTGGCTTTTCTATCGTCCAAGTCACGTACACTTTGTACATTATCTCCTCTGAGTTACATACTGCATGTTCACACATAGTGCAGATCAAAGCACATGAAGGACTGCGGGAGCTGACAATGACCAGTCTGTGGCCCTCACCCAAGGCTAAGGGCTTTGTTATCTCTTTTCTGTTTGGTTCCATTTCTCCGGGTGGTCTCTGAGAGCCTGCACTGTCACCTTCGGGGAATGAGACTTAGGCCTACTCTTACTTCATGCCTCTCACCGTGTTGGTCTTGTCTCTTACACTTAAAGCAGAAGCAATCAATAGAGAAGCAAATTAACAGATTATCAATACTCAGTTACTAATGCTCTAAATTTGCCTAGGAATCAGACGCCTTTCTATGACATTACCTTTTCCTCACCTACTGCACACTAATTTAGTAAGATCCCTAATTAATCCTTATCATTACTTAAAACTGTATTCACTACTCTAACCTTACCAATGCTGAGCATGTCTTTGTGTCTTTCCGTGGCCTGCCCAAGGAGAGCCAAGAGCCTCTAGCATCTGTTGGAACAAATTCCTGAGAGGATGCCAGCTTCCTGCACATTCTGGAACCCCTCAGCTGGCAGCCTGGCTTGGCTCCTTACCTGAGGCTCCCCTCCTGAGGACCCCTGCCTGAGGCTCCCCTCCTGAGGCTCCCCTGCCAGAGGCTCCCCACCCGAGACCCCCGCCAGAGACCCCCCCAAGGCTCCACGCCCAAGGCTCCCCACCTGAGGCTCTGTTCCTGAGGCTCCCCACCCGAGGCCCCCCCACCTGAGACCCCACTGCCTGAAGCTCCCCTCCTGAGGACCCCCTGCCAAGACCCCCTCCGAGGCCCCCCATCCGAGGCACCCCACCCAAGGCTCCTCATCTGAGGGCCCCCTGCCTGAGGCCCCCCAAGGCTTCCAGCCCAAGGTTCCCTACCTGAGGCCCCCCTGCCTGAGGTCCCCCCCCAAGGCCCCACTCAGGCTTCCAGCCCAAGGCTCCCCGCTTGAGGCCCCCCCGCCTGAGGCACCCCCCTGCCTGAGACCCACACCCCCCACCTGAGGCACCCCCCTGCCTGAGGCTCCCTGCCTGAGGTCCCCCTGCCTGAGGCCTGGTCCCTGGATGGCCAGATGGGGCTTACTTGGTGTCCAAAGGGTGGGGTGAGCAGGAGGAGGAGGCAGAGCAGAAGGCAGGGCCGGACCTAGTTCCGCCCCCAGGGAGGCCAGGCACTTCAGTGCATTGGCTCCAGCAAAGTACTTCCACAATTTCTACACAGGAACTGAAAACTGCTCCAACTCTGCAACTTCTGGCTGAGTCGCAGATTCCTCCCACTAACTTCGAATATTACATATGTATGGAACCTTGAAAAACAGACTGCAAAGAAAATTCAAGGTAAAATGCCAAAGACTCTAAGTGTAAGATTCCTCCCACCTCTCCCTCTTTATTCATATTCATTATGTCTGAGTTAACCACACCCATCACCTGCAGAGAAACCGAGGGTCCCAGACTGTGAGTTTCAGACTCCTCCTACTCAATGATCATATCATGGCATATTCACGGCTCCTGGAAAAAACAGGCAAAGCATTAATCCAACGGAAAATGTCAGGCCTGAGTCTAAGACTGTAATTCCACTACTCCCACTTCATGGATATTCAGCATGTCAGTCTGAGTTAACCACACCTGCCACACAACATAGAAAGCCAAACACATTTTCCATGACTCTGAATCCCAGATTTCACCCCAACCCTAACTCTGACCTTGAATCTGACCTGAATCCGACCCTACCCTGAACATAACCCTCAACCTGACCCTGACCCTGAACTTGACCCTGACACTGATCATGACTCTGAACTTGACCCTGACCCTAACCTTAGTCTCAGCCTTAACCCTACCCTAACATTAACTCTACTCCTAACCATACCCATTGCCCTGCCTTACTCTGACCCTGGTCGTGAACTTGACCCTGACTGTGACCCTGACCCTAATATAAGTCTAACCCTAGATTTACCCCTAACCTTTCCTAACCCCAAGTCTACCCCTAACCATATTCATTGCCCTGCCCCAAAGTCTATCAACCCTAAACCTAACCCTAGCCCTAGCCTGAACCCAAACCCTAACTCTAACCCCAACCCGAACCTGGACCCTAACCCTATCCCTAAATGCATACCTTAACCTGTACCCATACACTAACCCTAACCCTGACACTGAACCTTAGTATGTACCAGTATCCATATCATAACCCTGAACCTGACCCAAACCCTGACACTGAACCTGACCCTAACCCTAACATCCATAACTCTGACCCTACCCTGACATGGTGGCCACTTCCAGCTTACAGCACTGCAGAGGCTCCTCAGAAAAAACCGTTCCATGGTGGCACTCTACAGACTCTGTACAGGGTAACTCCAGGTGGCACTTAGACTAACAGCCAACACTTGTAGACAAGACCAGAGCCACTGACAAACCAGCTGTTTAGGACAGCTGGCATCATCCTAATCCAGGTCACTGATCGAACATAAAAACTGACTTGTAGACCTAAAGATAATATGTCTTAGAAATCTGCACTATGGAGGCAAAGAATACGCCAATGACAATAGCAATGTCAAAAGTTAAAAGAGACAGAGGCACAATCAATGTTACCAAACTCCCAGGTAAAGAAACAAAAGCCTCTACCACCATCAGAGTTAACTGAGGAAGATACTGAGAAAATGGGGACACAGAGTTCAGAAACTCATTATACAGCCTCTGACCAACAAGGAGAAGCACATAATATAGGAATTCAAGCAATTTAAGGAATATGTTACACAGGAAGTGAATCAACTGAAAGCTGACATTTCAGAAGTTAAGAATACATTGGTACAAATTAAAAGTACAGTGGAGAGTTTCAAAATAGAATGAATAAGAAAGAATCTCAGAATTGGAAGAAAACGCTGGAAGCAGAGCTAGGTATACAAAGTATTCAAGAATCAAAAGATATGATTAAAAGGCTCAACATAACAATTATGAGAGTTGCAGAAGGCACAGAAAGAGAAGCTGGGATTAAAGGTGCTTTCAATGAAATGATAAATGAAAAGTTCCCTAAAATAATGGAAATAATGGAAAACAATATGCAGGAGTGTCACAGAAATTCCAACAGAGTTAATCAAAAGCCAACTTTACCATGACACATGATGATCAAGCTCTCTTCATCTGAATTAAAAAAAAATCCTCAAATGTGCATGTGAAAAAAAAAAATCAAGTGACCTACAGAGGAATGCAAAGCAAACTCACAGCTGAGCTCTCAGAGGAACATTACAGGCCAGACTCTAAAAGGGAAAATTTTCAGCCAATAACGTATCCTATAAGCTCTCCTTTGTATTTGAAAATGAAATAAAAATTTTCCACAATAAAGAAAAACTCCAAGAATTCACCTCTTCCAAGCCTGCCCTACAAATAATATTCAAAAGATGTTCCTGTGAGAGAAAAAAGGAACAGCAACTACCAAACCCAAGGTAAATATGGAGAACTAAAAGGCTAACAGAAGACTCAATCAAAAAACAACCCATTGCTAAGATGACAAAACCAAATTGCCACCTATCCATATTACTCTTGGATGTAAATGGCCTAACAATATCAATTGAATGCCATAGATTAAAGGACTGGATCAAAAGAACAAAACCCATCTATCTGCTGCTTACATGAGACACATTTCATCAGCAAAGATCAGAGGAAACTGAAAGTGAAAGCAGAGGAAAAGATATTCCACCAGATGGTTAGGAAAAACATGCAGAGGTTGCCATTCTTATTTCAGATAATATAGAATCTGATGTGAAAAACATTAAAAGAAATGAAAAAGGACACCATATAATGATCCAAGAATCCATTCAGCAAGAGATCATCACAATAAATGTATATGTGCCAGATGTTAAAGCATCTAGCTATATGAAACAAACATAAGTGTATTTAAAGGGAGAAATAGACTCCAATACAATCATAGTGGGAGACCTTTATACCCCATTAATATCAATGGATCCAAAAAAAGAAAAAAAACCAGAAACTCAGTAAGAAACAAGAGAACTCACCCAGACACTAGAGCAAATGTACATAGTTGCTATCTACCGATCTTTCATCCTATACACAGAGAATACACTTACATTTCATCAGTATATGGAACCTTCTTCAGAATTTTGCATTTTATAGGCCACAAAACAAGCCTCAATAACTTACAAAAAAAAAAAAATCAAAACCAATAAACCAAACACCCAGGAAGGCTTGCAAACACATGAAAACTGAATAATATGTTATTAAATGAGCAATGGTCTAGAGAGGAAATCAATGGGAAATATAAAAATTGCTTGAAACAAATGAAGGCATCACCATAACACACCAAAGCGTATGAGACACAATCAAGGCAGTGTTACAAGGGCATAGGAAATGAACAGACATTTTTCAAAATAACAAATTCAGATGGCTAACAGATGTATGAAAAGATGCTAGGCCACCTAGCTGCCAGGGAGATACAAATGAAAACCACACTGAGGTATGACCTAACTTCAGTTAGACTGGCTTACATTCAGAACTCTACTAACACCACATGCTGGTGTGGATGTGGAGAGAAAGGCACCCTCCTTCACTGCAGGTGGAATACAACCACTATGGAAATCAGGATGGCGAGTGCTTGGAGAAGTGCAAACAAACCTCCCATATGACCCAGCTATCCCGCACCCAAGGATATACCCAAAAGAAATGAAAACTGTGTATGAGAAGGGGTTCTGTAATCTCACACTCACAGGAGCATGATGTACAATAGCAAAGACATAGAAACAATCCAGAAGCCCACTTAGATAACAGAGTGATGCAATTATAGCTTCTTATGAAGGACTATGCTATTGTAACAATATGGGGAAAATCACTGGTAGGTGGGGTGGGAATTTTGATGGGGGAAATAGAACCATAAAATTTAAAATTCAAAATAAAATTTTAAAAAAGAGACTAAATGTGATGTAATAAAACAAATTCTGGCATCAATCAAAAACTAAAACAAAACAAACAAAACTTCAACAGGAGCCTAAGAACACATCACATCACATCCCGTTTTCTCTGGCTCTCCAAGGAATGACTAGTCCAGGTAATGTAACCAAACAACTCACATTTTTGATGAACTAGGTGCTAGACAAAACATGGAAGACAATGTAGACATCATGCAGACCACAGGCTGTGGCTTTGGCTTCCCAGATCAGCGCTTCCACCAGTCTCTTGATTTCATGTGTCCCAGGGATGGTCCACGGGGAGAATTCCTGTAGACACTGCAGCAAAGGCAAGAAAGCACCACATCAGTCATAGATATCTGTTCCCCTTCACCAAAGATGGTGCTGTGTGTACTGAATGCTGCTACCGATGGTGCCAAGGCCTGGGGCATGGGACAATACCAGGGAAGGTCAGCAGAGACGGCCCACCAATTCCCACAGGCCTCCTGCAGTCTTATATGCTGGACCTGCTACAGGATACATCATGGGTAAAATAACCCTGTTACCATTTAGAAACACTCTTCAAGAGAACCTTTAAGTCGCCATTTTCAGCTTCCTGTCTCCTGTAGACCTTCCCCCTTCCCCTGGGGCATGGAGGCCACTGCCCATGTTAAGCTTTTCTTGGGCGCATGGAGTTTTGGGCACCCATTCTCCTTAACCCGATCCCATCCTTGGTCCCATCTCTCACATCCACGTCAGCCACCTGCAACAAGCTCTGGGGAACTGAGTCTATGGATATCGGTGCATGGGTACTGCCTCTCCAGCCCCAACATGGCCCCTTGGCCCCAGCCTCAGGTCTGCCAGACTGCCCCAAGCTGGCCTAGGCCCAGGCCCTAGCCCTGGTTCTCCAATGCCAGCAGAGGCATTCACTCTCACTAGGGTTTCTGTGGGGCTGCATGGTCCAGCCTGGATCAAGGACCTCCGTGTTCCAGGACCCATCCGGGTCCCTGCAGGCAAGCTCATCCTATGGTGCATTCACCTGGAAATGTCACCTTGGCATGCACTTGACCCACTGGTGTACAGTAGGAAAGAACAATGCTGCCTGGGACTAGCTTGTCCAGCCCCAGCATGGCCTCTCCACGTGGCTACACCTCATGGGATCTGACAGTTGTGTTTTTAATTTCATTTCCTCAATGTTTTTCTTTTCTACTACTAACTTCTTCAGTGACACACAGGTCATACAGGAGTATCACCTTCCTCAGGAAGGTTTTTGATTTTCTTTTCCATTTCTTCAGTGGCATATTGGCCATTCAGTGGCATGCAATGTCTTGATGTTCTAAGTTTTTGATTACTGTTCCTGTTGGTGATTTCAGTTTACAGCTTTTCATTTAAGGGGAAGTATGGTAACTGTGTAATAGAAACTATCCTGACCAGCTGTGAAGATGTGATGCAGTATGCATCTCTACTTCCAAACCAAAGATGAACTCAGAGGAAAACTTAGAAATATGTCCTGATATTAAGACCCTGGACTCTCTGCCATTGTCCACAACTGTGATGTGAGGTTACACATAAGTGTCAGAATGATGGTCAGGTATCTCTTTATGACTATACTACTGCAAAAACATGGGGAAATCAGTAAGGAAAGGGGTCTCGGGAAGGGGGGTAGGAAACCCCAGTGCCTATCCAAGCACACTACAAAACAACAATAATAATAATAAATCACAGGAAAAAATGAAACCGTAGCCAGCTGAAATCTTCTGAGAAAGCTTCCAAGAACTCAGGGCAAAATATTGAAGAGTTAAAATGGGAACAAATGAGTGTAGGAACCCCTAAACTAATGGATCAAGAGTGCTGGTTCAGTGTTTTTTGTTTTGTTTTGTTTTGTTTTGTTTTTCCAGCAGAAGCTGTTTACTAGTAGCCAGCTACAAACACAAGTTGTCCACTAACTACTAGCCAGATAGAAACACAAGTTGTCCATTGACTGACACCCTGCTTGCAAGCATATAAATCACATCCTATTGCAGACCCTCTTTCCTAATGCTTGTGTGACACTTTGGCCTTGAAAGGCCCTCACTGCAGTGCAGCAACAAGGACTTGTACCACTGTGTCTAGGGATACAGACCTCCAAAGCAATAGCCTACATGCTTACCTGAAATAGCATAAGTGCAAATAGCAAAGCAAGTAAAAGGAGGAACAGAAAGAATGGATCTGATGTCAAAGATAATAGAAAAATCACTTTGGAAATTCATTCATGTCTGAAGTTGACTATCAATCGATGAAACTGACAAATTATTCTCAAGAGAAAACAAGGAAAAAGGAAAACACTTGCAAAATTAGATCAGAATCAAAGAAAGGAAATCTCTGCCAGCCATACCCAACAATAAATAACTAAAAACAGAGAAAGAAAGGAGGGAATTGTAAACACCGATACCATCATGGTTCAATATTTCAAGATTTTAGGCAATATAGATAGGACAGATGCATCCAAGTAAGACAAATTTGCTAAAACTCACTCCAGTGAAAGACAATCTGAACATACCTGTAACTCACAAAGAGACAGAATTAGTAAGAAACCAAAACTCCATGAAGAGATGTTTAAAACCAGATGGCTTCATTCATGAAAACGTTCAAACATTCAGAACATCATTAAAACCTGAGTTACAAACCATTCAAAGAAAAAGAGGCAGAGAAAAAACAATGGGATTATAAAGTTATTGTATGGAAGTGTCACTTGTGAATATTTGCCAAATTGTCAACACACCGAAAAACAGAGAAGCTTAAAAAATGTGTCAGAATTACTCCAGGGATGCAAGGATGACACAGAAAAATCAATAGATGTAATAAATTATATTAACACAATAAAAATTTATAAAGCTGCAAATCTCCACAGAAAACAAAGCTATCTGTGAAAATTCAAAACCTTTGACATATCAAAATGTGATTTTTTTTCAAAATTTGTCAATGTGTGACAACTGTAACATCAGAGAGTGAGGAAAACGGATAAGATTTATACATTTTGTCAGAATTTGATAAAATCTTGATTCTACTAAGCCTGTGATAAACTTAAAGAATTCTTCCTACAGAAGTCAAGTAAAAAGCATCCCAAGAAGATGCTGTCAGTCTCTCAGTGCACATGCATTATGGCATACTAAAAACGCTCAACTGATGTGAAGCAACACAGACAGGGTGGAATGGAGAAATGAAACTAGAACAAAGCAAAACTGAAACTGAGTCCAAATCCTAATGCCTCTGACGCAGACTGACTCACTCAGTCTTTCCTCCTTAGCATCCATTCCCCCTGTCTCTGAACTACTGGCAATCCTGACTTAAAAGAACTCATTAAATTAACTTAGAGGCATAAACACCTCTCGGCCCTAAGCAACGTGAATCACAAGACTCAGAATTCAACTTTCACCTCTATAGTAAATACCTCAATGCTAGACCTCACTTTGAGCTCTTTCTCAAGAACTTTGGGCCCTGAGCAAACTAAGCAATCCCCATCCACCCACATGCCCCAGGCTGACCTGTGCTCAGTCAGTCAGAACACAAGGGCTATCTGAATGCTGACAAAAGGAAACTCACAAGCACTGTAGGCCCACCAGAGACGCACACACCTGATGACTTCCTGCTCAACTAGGATGTTAATCTAAAAGTGTAACCTCTATGGGAGACTGGGAATTGAGCTATATCTGTCCCTCTGCTGAATACATAATACCATGAGTGCCTTGCTGTGTGTTAGGTGAGTTTCTGCCACACAGCCAGATAGCAAATTATTCAGTTTAGATTGAACTGAAAATGAATGACAACAGTTGGAACACACCATGCAAAACACAGATTTTACTGCAAAACAACACATCCTACAACTGCATCTTTCCATGAAAGTCACTTCAAATTGAATACTGTAGGCAGATAAAAAAGACATAGTAAGCAAATTCTTTTGAAACAACAACCAAGTGTCTATATTCATATCAGAACAATTAGATTGCAGAGCAAATAAAATTGCTTGAATAAACGATGAAATTTGCACAACAAAGAAATGGCAAATTCACCATGAAGCCAAAAACCCTGCATACATATTTTCCTGACAACAGACCGCCTATACGCAATATACACACACATATATATATATATATGCATACACACACACACACACACACTGAGAGAACAGAGGAGGAACCCACAGACTTATAATTGAAATGGAATTTTAAAATGCTTCTTGCCCCCCAAAACAATCAAAATCCAAGAATAAGACTAACAGCCATAAAATCAGCAAAGACACTGAAGAATTCAACCTTTCCAACCGGGAACTGGAACTAATTCAACAACAGCAGAACACACACTCATTTCAAGTTCAAAAGAACCATTCACCAACACAGACCACTCCCTGGAACATGAAACAAACTGATAAACTGAAGTGATTTAAAATCACACAAACTATCCTTAGTACCTAACTGTAATGAAAGCAGAAACTTAGTAACACCAGGAACTGGGAAAACCTCTCTACACTGGGAATTCAGACAATAGAGTACACTTGTGAATTCAAAACTCAATAAAGCCATAATGCCTACATTCATACATAATATACACCTTTACAATATCAATACATGCATATATATATAATGCTTACACATACATAATAAAATCTAAGCCTTTATGATATCCATAAACATACATTTATACACTCATATTCACACACGCAGATGCACAAATATTCATTCCTTTTCCTGGTTCCCTGCCTGTCTGCATCCCCACTCCCATCCTCTCTTGTCTCTCCCCTCCCCTGTCTCTCTTTCCCACTTCCACATGCCTAAACACCTGCTTACCTAAGTATATACATAATTGTATGAGGCTATATAGGTCTGCATTTTTGTATTCTTGTGTTTAGATTTGGGGAAGGGGCGTAGGTATGTGAGAGGGTTTGGGGATAAAGTGGACATGAGGGGTTGGGGGAGAGATATACATAATTATATACCTTTGAAAAAACATGTCTACATTCACAAACATACATATACAATTACACATATACCATTAAAGCTACCTATATGTATATAAGCATGTGTATATATACGTAAGCAAACACACATACACACGAATATCCCATTCCTTGCCCTGGTTCCCTCTCCCCACCCCGTCTCCCCTGTCTCCCCTTGTCTTTTCCCTGTCTCCTCTCTATTCTCTCCCCTTTCTTCCTCCCTCCTCTCCTGCTCCCCATGTTCCCACTTTCCCCGCGCCCACTTAAATCCTACAACTCTTCCCCATATCTAAACATACACAAATGCATACCTATATAAGCTCCTTCATGCTTACATTCATACATAGATATTTGCACAAATATACTTTATAATATATATATATATATATATATTATATATATATATATAAACCCCTACATTCACACACACATATACGTGACTACCCTATTCCTTGCCCTGGTTCCCTTTCCCCACCCCGAATCCTCTTGTCTCTCCCTTCACCATCTCCCTCTCTCTCTCTTGTTTCTATCTCCTCTCCCTGTCCCCCATGTGCCCTCTAGCTCCGCACCCCATCACACACCCACGCCCCTTGCCCAGTCTGCCCTCCCAGCCAGGCCCACCTCAGGCTCCCACAGGCCCAGGCACACCAAGGCCTCCAGCCACTACCTGGAAGCTTCCCGCACAGAGGCACGTCTGGGAGGCCCTGAATGAGGGGCCCTGATCTCAAACTGCGGGAAGGAGGCCTGGACCGCTCCAACAGGCAAAGTATTCAGAAGCCCTGGGAGCCTTCCTGGCCCCATACACAGCCTCACCTGCTCAGTGCTGACCCTGGTAACGCTGCTGCTGCTTCCCAGGCTTGGTCCGCAGTGTCCAGGGTGGCTCCTCACAGCCCAACCAGGTCCAGGGAAACAGACCCAGTGCATATTCCTTCCTCACCACCAGACACTGTGCTGGACCCATTACGGTGCTCATCCAGGTCCCAGAGCACAGCACAGGCACCATCCTCAGCAGCATGCCCAGGCTGCAGCACCCCCTGTCCCAGTTCCATCTCCTGTCTGGCTACTAGGCACTTGGCAGCCACAGAGGCAGCAACACTTGGCCCAAGGACTCAGGGCTCTGCTGCTGCCCACAGGGGAGACCATGATGGGGTTCCAGACCTCTGCCTTTGGTCTGGCCTACTGCCAGTCATGGCAGCCATTTGGGGAGAGAAGCAGGGGATGTCAGAACTCAATCCGCTCCCTCCTTCAATAGTATCCTGATCTAGACACACACCAACACATACATAAATGTATACACACACACAGATACATCTATACCTTTGGAAACCCAGGCATACATACATAAACACCTAAGCGAACAATGCCTACATGAACAAACACATGCAAACATACATAGGTAAGCATATATATACATATACAGCTGCAAAGCTCTGATTTCAAATACATAAATACTATGTATAATCTCTTCTCGTCTATTAATTTCTTCTTATTGGAAAGGCATTTGTTTTTTAGATTTATTTTTATTGGAAACTCAGAAACACAGAGAGGAGGAGAGACAGGCAAGATCTTCTGTCCATTGAATCACTCCTGAAGTGCCCACAATGGCCAGAGCTACATTGATCTGAAGCCAGAAACCACGAGCTTCTTTCAGGTCTCCCACACAGATCCAGGGTCCCAGGACTTTGGGTCATCCTGTACTGCTTTCCCAGACCACAAGCAGGGATCTGAATGGGAAGTGGTGGGCTGCCAGGATTAGAACTGACACCGCTTTTGGATTCTGGCATTTTCAAATTGAGGACTTTAGCCACCAGGCTACTACACTGGGCCAAAAAGGACATATTTTACAATGAGATGGACAGAAAGATGTTAAATTTGCTGGTTCACATGCCAAATGTCTAAAATGCCCGGAGCTGAGCTGATCCAAAGCCAGGAACCTGGAGCTTCTCCTGGGTCTCCCACACAGCTGCAGGTTCCAAGGCTTTGCACCATCCTAGACTGCTTTCCCAGACAACCAGCAGGGAGTTTGAAGGGAACTAGAGCAACTGAGACATGAACTAGCACCCATTTGGGATCCAGACACATGCAAGATGAAGACTTCAACCACTAGGCTACCGCATACGGTCCAATATATTCTCAGCTAAATAATAATAAACCCAGTGACAACATACACCAGACCTTGCCTGCTAGGACCCACACATGATTCCCAATGGCTCCACCTAAGAAAAGTTCTGGGTCGAGACACTACTCTACCTGTACATTTTATGAACTTTTCCACTGAACGCATTCCTATATCACACAAAATCACCTACCAGGTACAGAAGCCAGGAATGCCAGCTCCTTGGCTACTCTGGGCTCCCTTACCTGCTCCATTAGAACAGAAAGGGCCCTTGGGCAAGAAAGTTTGTGTAGAATCAGTCACTGATCACTGGGGGGGGGGGGGGGGAGAGCAGGGAATTCAAATAGTATAGGGGCTGCAGAGCCTCCACTCTGCACTGGGACTGTTCATCCCAGGTGAGGCCTGTGCTGGGACGAGGTCATCCCTCCTCTCCAGGCATGGCAGGTGCACTTCTGATCAACAACACTATCCTGGAGAGCACGTTCTGAAGCCAGCAAAGACTTGCAAGGAAGACTCTGTCTGCAACGGAATGTATCAGGAACTGAGTTGGAATATATCTCACGAAAACGGTGGTGACCAGTGTGGTGGCCTGGCAGCTAAAGTCCTTTCCTTTCATGCACTGGGATCACACAGGGACACTGGTTCTAATCTCCAAGGACCTGCTTCCCATCCAGCTCCCTGTCTGTGGCATGGCAAAGCAGTCAAGAATAGCCCAAAGCCTTGGGACCCTGTACCCATGTGGGAGACCCAGAAGAATCTCGTAGCTCCAAGATTCAGATCAGCTCAACACTGCCTGTTACATCCACTCTGGGAGTGAATCAATGGGCTGAACATCTTCCTTTCTGTCTCTCCTCCTCTCTGTATACCACAATTTTAAATAAAAATAAATAAATCTCAAAAAAGAAAGAAACAAACAAACTAACCAACCAACTATCCAAGCAACCACTCAGTGGTTGGGTTTGACATGGTAGCTAAGCATATATCCACCTGCCCACAGCACAGGCATCCAATATGGATGCCATTTCCAGTCTTGGGTGCCATTTCCAGTCTTTTGATCCGGTTCCCTGATCACAACCTAGGAAAGCAGTGCAGAATGACTCAAGTCCTTGGGCCTCCACAACCAGAAAGGAGACTAGGAAGAAACTCCTGGCTTCCAGCTTTGGATCAGCTCAGCTTCAGCCATTGCATGCATTTGGGTAATGCACCAGAAAATAAGATTGATCTCTCTGTGTCTCTGTCTCTGTCTCTCCTTCTCTGTAAATTTGCCTCTCAAAAGGAATAAATATTCAAAAAATTGAGAAATGGGGCACAGCATGATCTTTTGAGCAGTCAATCGCACAGAATACAAAACTGTAAACCTCCAAACCACCTCCATTGATAGCAAACATACCTGACAAAACTTTCTGCTTTTCACAATAGATTTTTCCAAATTTGCTTTAAAACACATTCCATAACATGGATTTTCATAATCATGATAATAATTATGATGATAATAATTATGATAAAATTAAACTTGCTGAGATCTGCAATACTAAAAAAAAACACTCAACAAAATAAGAATGGAAGATAAACTCCAGCTGTGTACCAAGCTTCCTTGAAAAACTCAGAGAGCTAACATCACACATACATGGATTAACTGAAAACTTTCTTCTGAGACAAGCATTTCAGTGCCCATTATGTCTCTCCACCATTTTGGGGATTTTGAAGCAAGATAACTGGAGGGGAAAGAAAGGAAATAAAAAGCAATCATTTCTGGGAAAGAGCTAGAATTATCTCCATTCTCCCACAGCACAATGTCATGTACAGAAACAAAATATTAGGAACTTCAGAGTAAAGAAATAGTATGTTAAATGTCACAGCAGGGCCACTGCCACAGAGAGAAATCACAAAAGGAAATGAGACAAATCTAACACTGTAACTGGGGTAAGAGCAAAAGACTCGACAACCAAATCTTTTGAAACAACATTCAAGAGGTGATGTGAACAAGATCAAGGAGGTAGAAGGGCAAGGTAACAACGATCAATTGCATCCTGAATTCAATTGTGCATCAGAGGCCACAAACAAATGGAAATTGCTTCAACAATTAAAATACCACATTAACATGAAAACATATGTACTGTGAATATAAAAATAAAACATATAGATGAGTTGGAAATTAAAGATCTAACTCAACACATTGTATGTAGGACTGCAAGGTTAAATATTATCATATGACCATATCTTAAACTGGTCTATAAAATTAAGACAATCTTAGTAAAAATTTCAATAAGTTTTTGTTGTGGTACATGTTGCTTTTGTTTTTTAGCAATCAGGTTTTTATAAGCAAAACCCAAGACAATACCCTAGTCAGCGATGAAAAAGAAGGAATCTGATGCAGTTACATTACAAGATTTAAAGACTCAAAACCAAAGGAGAGGTTTCTGGGGCAACCCTGATGGTCATTACAAGAGAGGGTGGGGACCCAAAGTCGGAACCAGGCAAGGACCAGAGAAAGCTCCTCTCCCTAGTTCCGAAGGAAGGTTACTGTTCTTCTATTTCTGCGGACTGCACAGTGCTCCTGGTTGTCACTCCAATGACCTCGGATCCTGCAAGGCAGGATTTGGGCCTCTTTCATCCCATGTGGTAGATCCAAATGGGGGTGGGTGACCTTGGAGTTCTTGGCCTCCGAAGGCACTCCACTTCCCCATGGTCTCCTTGGCAGTTGGGATGTAGTCCTCGGTGCTCATACTGATAGTCCATGGTGAGGAACTGGGAGTCTTCAGGGTTGGGATACAGGGCTCCTCCTGTCCACCTGCTCCACTCTGGGGTCCCCCGTGCTCTATGCATATGACCACCTGTTAAGAGGTTGTTAGGATTGCTCCTGATCCCCCCATATGCCTTTGTAGTTTTGCCATTGTCTAATGCCGATTCGAGTCTGTTGTCTATGAGTTACCAGTTATGATCCTAATAGGTTATACTTCCCATCTTCCTCACACCTTCTAGGGTGAAGTAAGATTTCTCTGCTCTCCCTCCCCATTTCCAAGTAGCACAGGGCCTTACAAGTATATTAGGTTTTACAATTCTTTGATGTAGATCACAAGCAATCTGACTCACATCAATTGTTGGTTCATTGGTTACTTCACAATATCTTATTGTGTGAGATACAGGCTGTTTGGGGTTGAAATAATATTACAGTTTTTTGGACTGACATCATTTCATAACAGCCACATCAATAACAACAACAACATCAACAACAAATAAACTGTTGACATATGTCTTGTTAGAGTTATAGAGTTAGACTACCCGAAAAACAGCCAGGTTCAGCAAAATCATGCTTCAACGCTATGAACTGCTAAATACTAAAATTAAAATACACATGAGACAGCTGAATAGTAATCTATAGCCATTTTAAGGTGTATAGCTCCTGGTTGTATATGAACTAATAATTGAAATGTTAATGTAGAAGTCACAGGATGTGGTTCAGAACTTGCATTCTTTTTTTTTCTCTTTTAACATACTGGTTACTCAATACCATGTCAACTAAATTCATAACGTTATAAACTGTTACTGATGTAATGTCAGGGCTATTAATTGATCGGGATGATACTCTGCCAGCTCTACCTTCAGAACAGAGATGGTCTCCCCAAGAAACCGTTGAACTTATCTGGACAATAAGATGCTGGACTTTATGCTTGGTAGATGCTTGCAATGAAAAAAAAAATCTCTACTAAACTTGAACTGTGGTAATGCAACAAGGTAGAGGAATCCACCATGGGAGGGGGTTGGGGGAAGGGTGGGGGGAAATCCCAGTGCCTATAAAACTGTGTCACATAATGCAATGTAATCAATAATAATAAAAAACAAAGGAGAGTCAGGGCCAGGTGCTGTGGACAGGGAGTGAGCAGGATTCATGCACTGCTGGCTGGGAAGTGCAGCAGCACCCACACCTTGGAAGGAAGCACCAGAACCAAGCATGAGCACCCAATGCCACATCCCTCCAGTACCACGTGTGGCTTTCACGGAAGTGTGTGTGTGTGTGTAAGTGAGAGTGTATACAGGATGCTGCAGTCAGCGTTCTGGTGCACAGACACTGATGACCTGCATTTGGCACAGCTATGTCAACTGTGTCCATAGTAGAAGAAACCACAGAACACCCCACAGCAGGAAAGAATGAGCCATCCAGGAATACCTGAAAGAATGCAGTGACTTTCACAAAGATAATGCTGACCCACAAAAGCCAGACACACCTATCCTATGTTTACATTCACATAAAATTAAACAGTACCACAGGACTACTGGGGCCAGTCTGTGTCTTTGTGGATTAAGCCACTGCCTGAGATGCTGGCAATCACACATGGACCCAGTAGGATTCCTGGCTGCTCTACTTCCAATCCAATCCTCAGACAGCAAAAGATGGCTCACGTGTTCGGGGCTCTGTACCCATACAGAAGCACCAAATGAAGCCCCTGACCCCTGGCTTCAGCAAAGCCCACATTAAGCCACAGTGGCCATTTGAATGGTGTCCACCAGTGAATGCAGGCACACTCTTTACCACACTCCACTTTCTCTGAGATTTCATTTCAATTAAATCTTAAAAAGCATGCAAGGAAGAAAGAAAAACATGACTTACTATGAGATGTCATACTACCGAAGCAGTGACTGGAACAGGGCATAAGATGGATCTTGGGTTTCTCTAGGTTTCTGCTTTTTCTTGCATCTTAACATTTACACCATGTGTGCTGAGCCTGAAAAGTCACCAGATTACATGTGTATTAATTCAGAGCCATGGCTGCCTGTTCCTGCCCCTGGGTGTACCTCAGTACACTTAGAGGAGAGCAGCTGACCACCTCTTCTCACCGAAGGCTCCAAGGGCACCTCTGGCTCAATGACAGCAAACTGTCACGGAAAGTCCTTCCCTCTCTCTGTCTCATTCTTCCTCTCCACCCACCCCTCCCACACTCGCTCTCCTCTTATACCCCGTTTCTCTCCACCCTCATTTCTTTCCTCTTACCCACCTCTTTCTCTCTCTTCCTCCCCTTTCCCTTCTCCCTCCTCTCCCTGCCTCCCTCTGACACATTCCTGGTTTCCCTCCCCATCCCACCCTTTGGCCCCACCTCAGGCCTCTACCTACCCAGGGACACAAGAATATACAAGAATATCCAGCAGCTCTGTATCCAACCCTCCTGCAAAAAGAATACTCTGTCAGAAATGGGAGTGTGTGCAGTCAAGATTTCCAGAATGAGTAGTACAGGAGACTTCCCTGGAAAATCCCAGAAACCCAAGGAGCTCACCCGCCTGTCACAGGCCACAGCCTCACCTGAGGCAGGCCTGACCCTGGCTGCACTGGGTTTTTCCCAGGGTGGGCAGCAACATTGAGGGTGGCTCCTCATGGCTTGCCCAGGGGCCGTGCAAGAAGGGTTCTGTAATGTGCAGGAAGGGCCAAGCTTCTGGCTTTATTTTTGAGTTTCAGTGCCTGGCACAGGCACCCCCTACCATGGGTGTGGTGGCACAGTAGATGCTGCTGCTTCCTGCCACATCCCAGCACCCAGTTCCTGTCAGCCACCCCCACATTTGGGAGCCATGGAGGAATGAGATGGCCCAAATGCTTGGGTCCCTGCCACTCACAGGGGAAACCCACACGGAGATCTGGCACCTTAGCTTTGGTGAGGCCCAGTGTGGCCAGTGGCAACCTCTTGCAGAGAGAGAACCAGTGGGTGGAAGAACTTATATACCCCCTCTGCCCCACTCTGTTATGTTTCAAGAAATACATAAACACATCATACATAAATATATAACTAAACAAATACACACCTATATTCATACATACTCATGCAAACATACAATGCCTAAATATATATGTGCATACACCATAAACACATAATATATACACATAATTAATGTACCTACATAAATGCATCTGTGCACACACGTAACCATTTGTTGACTGCATAAACAGCTACACATAAACACATATACCTATGTAAATATCTACGTAATTCTTTTTTTTTAAAGATTTATTATTATTGGAAAGCTGGATATACAGAAAGGAGGAGAGACAGAGAGGAAGATCTTCTATCCGATGATTCACTCCTCAAGTGAGCCACAATGGCCGGTGCGCGCCGATCCGATGCCGGGAACCAGGAACTTCTTCCAGGTCTCCCGCTTTGGGCCATCCTCGACTGCTTTCCCAGACCACAGGCAGGGAGCTGGATGGGAAGTGGAGCTGCCAGGATTAGAACCGGGGCCCATATGGGATCCCGGGGCATTCAAGGCGAGGACTTTAGCCGCTAGGCCATGCTGCCGGGCCCCTATCTATATAATTCTTAACCAAATACATGTAAATACATACGTAAAAACATGTATAAGTATACATGTATACACACATACGTATACTCATACCTAAACACATTCATTCATACATACATATACACTTATGTAAAAACATACACACTTACACTCATAAACACACACACACACATATATATATATATAACACATACACATTTATAAGCACGTGTATATATACTTAAGCACACATACATATACACACCCCCATTTCTTGCCCTGGTTCCCTTTTCCCACCCCCATTTCCCCTTGACTCTCTCTTTCCCATCTCTCTCTCTCCCACTTCCTCCTCCGTCCTCTCCCTGGGCCTCTAAGTCTCCCTCTTTTCCTGCGCCCCACACACACCCACACCCATTCTCCATTATCTCAACATATGAATACACAAATATACACCTGTATAAACTCATACATGGCTACATTCACACACACAATTACATACATACCTTTATAATATATACATATATATAAACACCTAAATTCACACATACAATTACACAAATATATACCTTTATTATATATCTATATTATATATATAATATATAGAGACATATACAATACCCCATTCCTTGCCCAGGTTCCCTAGCTTTTCACACCCCGCCTCCCTATGTCTCTCCATCCCCATCTCCCTCTCTGCCCTTTCTTCCTCCTTCTTCTCCTGTCCCCCCATTTCTCCTCTAAATCCATGCCCACTCACACAACCTATCCTATTCCACTGTTAGTGCGAGTGTAGGCTAGTGCAACCACTATGGAAGTCAGTATGGAGACTGCTAAGAAAACCGAAAATCATTTACCTATGACTCAGCTATCCCACTCCTGGGAATATATTCAAGGAAATGAAATCTCTATATGAGAATGTAAACTATAATCCTGTTTGTACTATAGTATCACAATCTACAATAGCAAAAACATGCCCATTACAAGAGGAATATATAAAAAATCCTGCATTAAAGCTACTCTATGGAATACTACTCAACTGAGAAAAGGAATGAAATTCTACCTTCTGCAACAAAATGGTCACAGGTAGAGACCATATGCTCAACGAAACAAGTCGCTCCCCCAAAAAAGAAATATCATATGTTCTCTCTGATATAAGGCAACTTTCATGCAAAATATAAAATCAGTATACACACATATTCATAGAGATTATATAAGGGAGACTGGCATAAAAAGCAGAGAAGATACATTGCAGTATGTATCTCTACTCTCAAATAAAATAACTCCTAACGAAATTATTAAATAGAGCTTGACAATAGGATGCTGAATTTGGACCACTCTCAACAGCTACAATATCATGATACGCTTAAACAGCAGGATTACAGGGTTGCATCTGTTGCTGTAGGAATATACTATTATAATAATATGGAGAAAAACAGTGAAATGGAAGGAGAATACTGAGGGTAAAAAGGGAAATCCCTGAGCCTATGAAATTCTATCATTAAAAATAAAATTTAGGGCCCAGGTTGGTGGCCTAGTGGCTAAAGTCCTTCCCATGAAAGCGCCGGGTTCCCATATGGGTGCCAGTTCTAAACTTGGCAGCTCCACTTCCCATTCAGCTCCCTGCTTTGGCCTGGGAAAGTAGTCGAGGATGACCCAAAGCCTTAGATTCCTGTACCTGTATGGGAGACCTAAAGGAAATTCCTGGCTCCTGGCTTCTGATTGGCGCAGCACTGGCCATTGTGGTCATTTGGGGAGTGAATCATCAGACAGAAGATCTTCCTCTCTTTCTCTCCTCCTCTTTGTGTATCTTACTTTCCAATAAAAATAAAATAAATCTTTACAAAAATTTAAAAATTTTAGAATAAATAAAAATAGTACCTACCTACACACACACACACATTGGCCACCTGGAGTTTGAATGTCTCTTGACTGACACTGGGACAAGGTTTCCAGCACATCCCTCATCCAAGTTGAAGCTGCACAGAGCCACAGCAGGTGCACACACTCAGAGCTATCTCTACACAGGCAGACACACACTACAACTCCACCACCTCCCTGCCACCAAGCATGATGCAGTAGAAGACAACTTCATGTCAAGATTTCACATGTCTTTTAATTATTCCAAAAGGACTTTCAAACTGAGGTAATGGGCCCCCTTCAATCACTTACCACACACATTTTGTCAAGGTTCTCACTTGCCACATACATGTCAAAGTCCTGCCTTCATCAGCAGCATATCCTAGTCCCTGTCCCCATCTTTACCATGAAAAACACAAGTAGGTTAAAAAGCAATTTTAGGGCCTGGGGGCATGGCCTAGCGGCTAAAGTCCTCACCTTGAAAGCCCTGGGATCCCATATGGGCGCCGGTTCTAATCCCGGTAGCTCCACTTCCCATCCAGCTCCCTGCCTGTGGCCTGGGAAAGCAGTCGAGGATGGCCCAAAGCCTTGGGACTCTGCACCCGTGTGGGAGACCTGGAAGAAGTTCCTGGTTCCCGGCTTCGTATTGACATAACATCGGCCGTTGCGGCTCACTTGGGGAGTAAATCATCGGATGGAAGATCTTCCTCTCTGTCTTTCCTTCTCTTTGTATATCTGACTTTCCAATAAAAATAAATAAATCATTAAAAAATAAAAAGCAATTTTATCTAATATATTCCCCTCAGATTAATGTATACATTCAAAAGAGGAGATTTCATTCTGATTCAACCACAGAATAAGGAGAACATCAGCCCAACTTTTATAAATTATTGAATCAAACAGACAATGCATGAATAACATGATAGCTAGTGTCAGGTATGGTTTAAACAGACACCAGCATTCATTTTCCAAACATGCACAAAATGTCACTAATATGTGTTAAACACGTACAATCAAAGAAAATATCAAAATAAAGTAATGCCACATTAAACAGAAATATCCTAACATCCTTCAAGATGTCAGTGCTATACAAGGAAAATGATGAAGACTTTCTCTTAAAAATGGGAATTGGACCTGGTGCAGTAGCATAGCAGCTAAAGTCCTCACCTTGAATGAATCAGGATCCCATTTGTGCATTGATTCTAATCCTGTCAGCCCCTCTTCCCATCCAGTTCCATGCTTGTGGCGTGGGAAACAGTTGAGGATGGCCTATAGCCTTGGAACCCTACACCCACGTGGGAGACCTGGAAGAAGCTCCTGACTCCTGGCTTCAGATCTGCTCATCTCCAGCCACTGAAGTCACTTAGGGAGCAATTAATTACATGGAACATCTTCCTTTCTG
Source organism: Ochotona princeps (assembly GCF_030435755.1). Classification (NCBI taxonomy): domain Eukaryota; kingdom Metazoa; phylum Chordata; class Mammalia; order Lagomorpha; family Ochotonidae; genus Ochotona; species Ochotona princeps. Next base: position 314,063 of record NW_026700340.1, on the reverse strand, counting down.
TCTCTCCTCTTGTGTGTGTATACTCACACACACACACACACACACACACACACACACATGAATGAATTTGCAATAAAAATAAATAACTTTTTAAAAATGGGAACCAAGTGAAATGTACATAGAAATAATGTTTTTTCTAGTTGGTATAAATGTCTAAAGTTCATTATAGGAATCCCACACATTTTTAGGTTAATCCATGTATTGCCAATGCCACTGAAATGAGTATTAAGCTACAGAAGAAACCCTTAGACTGGGGACTTAAAAAAGTTTCCAGAGGCAAGCCTGACACTGTTCAAGCATGCATACACATGTATGTGTATTTCTTCATTCAAGCCAATCTGAATGTCAGGCAGTTCTGCCTACTCTAATTCTCAACAAAAAGAAAGAAAAACAGCACACTGACACAAAATGTGGCATAATTTTCCTCAGCTGATGCAGCTCACAGTTTAAGCCAGGTGCCAGGATAATCATAAATCCCATCCTTCAGAAAAGCACCTGGACAAGAGCTCTCTACAACTCAATCTACATGCAGGAAGTCCTCATGCTGGAACGCACAGACCCCCTACAAGTGCGGATGGAGCTGGGCACTGCAACCTGGAGCCACATGCACACTTACTGCCGCCTCTCCCAACACCCCAGCCCATTGTGGAGCATGGTATCTCTGCTTTCTGGGCTGTGAGGTTCCCAAGAACAGGGGCCTTGTCTGTGTCATGACAAGACAAGCATGTAAGACAGCAAGCTGCAAATGGACACGGTTCCTACAACTACTAAGTGGATGGCTGAAAAAGCAGCTTCTCCTCTCAGGTCACTCATCTTCCCAGGCCCCACCAACAACCCCACAGTCAACTGGTCGTGTGATGGTCTGTGTCCCTGTGGGGATTGGCAAGGTCCTAGAAACCCATATGCCAGTAGTCATATAGCATCAGCCCAACAACCACAGTAAACTCCCAAATAACACGTCAGTCGTCATCCCACACCAGGTCAATCTAAGATTCAGAATCTAGGGCTGGCATTATGGAGAACAGGTTAAACCACTCCCGCAAGTCTCAGCATCTCTTCCTATCTTTCCTCCTCTGTGTGTATCTCACTTTCCAATAAAAATAAATAAATGTTTCTAAAAATATGATCAGATGTAAAATATCTATCAAATTATTCAGAATATCTAAAAATTAAGGTCAAAAGCACAAAATTCTTTCCAATAGAGAAATATAAATGATTTTCTTCTACAGCCTTACATATAAACATATATAGGATACAATGTTCAACAGCAGACAATTTTGATTCTATAATGTTAAACAGAATTACCAGTACTTCTTATAGCTTTGATTTTATACAAAATTAATGTTCCTGGGGCCCAGTGTGGTGGCCTAGCAGCCAAGGTCCTCACCTTGAACACACTCGTATTCCATATGTGTGCTGTTTCTATTCCCGGTGGCCCCACTTCTCATCCAGCTCCCTGATTCTGACTTAGGAAAGCATTTGAAGAAGACACAAAGCCTTGGGGCCTTGCACCCGCCTGGGAGACCCAGAAGACTCATGGGATGGAAGATCTTGTCTCCCCTCCTGTCTGTGTATCTGACTTTGCAATAAAAATAAATATTTTGAAAAATTAGTGCCACCAAGTATATTTTCTAGGTCAGCCTACATTTTCATGAATTTCAGTAGAACAAGTAGAACAAGTCCCATTCAAACTATTAGCCTCGTTCCAAAACCCAACCAAGTATCTATTCTGAAAGACCCACCAGCCTAGTGCTTCCTTCCTTCTGTTCTCAGTTGTTCCCTTCCGGCCACATTGGTTGGCTGGGGTGTTAAGGAAAGCTTCTATAATAAGGGACAGTAAAGTCACATATGCAAAGGTACCATTAAAATACATATAACAAATCAAGGATGGGAATATATGGTATGAACTCGGGACTGAAAACAGAACCAACCCAGCAATTGCAACCACCAGCTGATCGGGGTGATGGACTGTGCTGGGCCCTGTGCTTGCTAGAACATACAAGAAACTAATCTGGGAATACCTCAAAGTTTCTTTGGAGATCTCCCCAATCGAACTGCTGGACTCAGAACTCTAATCAAGAAAAGACAGAAGACAGAGCAGATCAATCATTCATCTCAGCTATATGTTGGCAGCGAAATATGGGGCAAACGGAGACTTTATAATGGACCATATCAATCAGTGGACGACCTCATCGAGCAAAACTGGCAGCGATTCATAACTGGAGAACTATTAACACCACTGGAGCACATATCTCAGAGCATGCCCCATATCCGGGACTCGGGGTTGGTGGGAAACCGGGTGGGGGTTCTCCCTCAATATCCCCCTCTACCTCAGATACATGATGGAAACAATATGGACATAATAGTATTACCTACTTCCCTATCTCCCTGAACCTTTTTTTTTCTTTTTTTCCTTCTTTTTCCTTTAACTGTAATTAACTATGTAAAGATTGTCAACAACAACACAATAAAATAGATTAAAAAAAAAAGAAAAATGAAGAAGGAAAATAAAATTAGCTTAGTAAAACATACAATATGAAGAAGAGTCACCAAGAGCAAATGCATTTACATCAGGCATTCCAAAGAAACTGGTCTATAAATCAAAGCAAAGCAAGCATTTCTTTCTACCCAGAGCCTAGCTGAGCACATGGCTGGTGCACAGCAAGGCACAGCTTAATGGCACCAAGTGTGTGTGGGATTTGTATGTTAGTTGGCTCTCTAAACTTTGGATTGAAGTGGTCTCTCTCCAAGTGACTGTGAGGTAGACCTCAGAAAGACCTAAGAATCCAGAGCAGAGGTCAAAGAATTACAGCCCATGGGTCAAATCCAGCCACTGCTTGTTTTGTGAATAAAGCCTTACGGGAAACGTAGCAATGGTCAATTAAGCATAAATTATTTATGGTTACTTCCATGCTGCAAAACCGCCAGCAGAAGTGAAGAGTTGTGAAAGGATCTCTGTGACTTTCACGCCTAAAATAACTACATAGCCCTTTCTAAAACAAATATAACCCTGGTGAATTGATCTAGGTCATCACATAATTTTTCACGTTCATTCACTAATGGGAGCTCAGGAAGGAAGACAATGACTGAAGGCTACCAGAAGGTGATACTTTAACACCACCATGGCAAGTCCACTGATGCTTAACCGACACTTCTCCCTTCTCCCTCCACACTCACCTGTAGGTCTGGCAGTCTTCCTCATCTTTCTCCAAGCTGACCAGATCACTGGAACCTGCGACACTGCCCAGCAGGCTGAGGTACTCTACGTCTGGAGTCACGTCTTCCAGCACACACTCCCAATCACTGATGTGACAAGAGTCAATGATCTTCATCCAGGAAGCAAGAAAAGGCCAGAAAGAAGCATGGACCATCAGCCTCAGTGACAAGTCTATACTGCTCAGACAAGATGACACAGTAAGGGTCAAAATCAACCTAGTTTGTAGCAAGCTACTTTTTGACCATTGTCAGAAACTCCACTAAAGTTTTCTCTGGAAGCAGGAATAAGTCCACATCACTTGCAAGAGAATGAATGCACTTGACTTATCACACTTTCTTCTTTAGTTCTTTTTAAAAAAGATAAAGCATAGATTCTGCATGGTAAAATAGTTTAGTATAATATACAAGGCTTATTACGTTTCTAGTAATGAAAACAAAAGCTTATTTTCAAATACCACATTAAAAAATATATGCATTCAAAGAACTCCAGCACAACCATAAGAAGAAAACAAATAAACCAGTCAAGAAATGGAAAAAGGGCAAGATGTCGGAATATTGCAAGGACATGTTTAAACAGACTGAGAAACAGTTAATTAGGATGAAGCAGAGAAGATACATTCCAGGAAATAGAGGACAGAACAACAGCAGAGTGTCGCTGTCCCGCAGCGATGGACTTGGTGCACGGAGCCGATAATAACACGCGTGGACCCCTGACTGATGGTCAAAAGCCAAGGTTTATTAGTAGCATCAGACTTTATACTCTGAGGGTCATATAGGATAAGGGAGGAAGTGCTGAGCTTATCAACAAAACCATTAATGCTTGTTTGGAACTCCTTTTGTCTTGTATATTCCACCAGGTGTTCTCATATACATATGCAGATGATATCCAATAAGGTATACAAAAGGTAGCCATTTGGTTATTCTCCTCCAAATATTATCCAACCAACTGTAGTCCTGTGCTCACTGACCTTTTCGGGTCACAATGTCCTCCTACAAATCCCCCTTCTGTGTTTTGTAAAATTAGGCCTGAATGATGTATGTAGGGGAAACATGCTCTTGGGAGAGCAGAAAAATGGGGAGAAACAATATTATTTAACCGAAAGCAGAGTGGCACAGGAACAGTGTAAAGACCAACATTGACATACATAGCAGCTGAGTTCAAACATAACATCAAAGTTCTTTACAGTTACATCTTGTTTAGCATTAACAGTTTTAAATTAATAAAAGCTTTTCAGGGAGATTCTTAACCCAATTTAAATTTTGCAGTTTATAGAGGTTAAGCACAGTTTTGCATTTAACAATTGAAGAATAGAAAAGTTTTAGGTAGGTGAGCAGGGAAATCCCCAACAACTTAGTGAGTAAGGAAGAATTTAACTCTACATGGGACTCACAAGCAACCCTGATGGTTGGTGTAAGAGAGGGCTGAGAGCCAAGGCTGGAACTAGTTAAGAACTAGAGGAAGCTCCTCCTACAATCCTTTTCTCTCTGAGTGCCTCCCGGGGCTCCTGGCTTAAGTTCCCAGGTCACCAGACCCTATGAGCAGGGTACTGGGCTGCTTCAATCCCTTGTGAGAAATCCAATAGGAAAGGACTGACCTCAGAGTTCTCGGCCTCCAAGGGCACTCATCTTCCTTGTGATCTCCTTGGCAGTCGGGATACGGTTCTCGATGTCCTTGATGAGGCAGATATCCACTGCTTCTGCAGCGAAAGCACATGGGAGGCCTCCGGGGGTCTCCGGGACTAGGATAGAGGGCTCCTCTTATCCTCCTGCTCCACCCTGAGATCCCCCTTGCTCTATACACACAACCTCCTTTAAGAGGGTGTCAGAGTCGTCCTTGGATGCCACCACAAATTTCTATGGCTTTTCTAATGTCTAAGGTCATTAAAATCTATAAATAACAAGTTACACTTAAAGTCTTCCTCAAACATTCTAAGAAGGTGGAGAATTTCTCTGCACTCCTGACCTGTAGTAGAACCAGAGGAATATTAAACAAATTTAGCTTTTTAGTTCTTAGAGGCAGCTCCACTGGGGGTTCCATCTTCTCCAGGGGCAGCGTTGAGTTCAAGGGAGTTGCAGCACTTTCGAGGTCAGATGAGCCAGTTTTGAGGATCCATCAGGAAATTCTAGGGACAAGAGCATAACCTTTCCCACGGATTATTAGTGTTTATCAAATGCATCATAATGTCAAGGACAGTTGCGCTTGATGCACCAATCTCTTAGGATCCCTCACGTCACCCGGTGTTGGGAGGGGTCTGGCCTCCTCCTCCTCCTCCAATGTCTCCTTGATGGAGATGGATCTTTCAGAATGAAGTCGCGAATTTGTCTTACTGCAGGCGCTTCCTCCGGTGAATGGAGTCCAGGGCTTTACATTACCAGCTGGCACCCACACAGGCTGCAGCTCAGTTTCTGGAAAAACACAAACAAACCCTCTTCCCACAGTTAGCAAGGGGTCAGGACCTCTCCACTTGTGAGTGGCTGGGTTCCTCCATCAAACCGAAGGCATCTGTGTTGGGCCTGCAAGCAGCCTCTAGTGACGCAGAGCTGGTGCTCACCAGGAGACAAAATCTGAACAAAATTTAAGGTGAGTAAGACCAAATTAATGCATTTACAGGGGTAGCATATTCCCCCCTCTGCTTTTAAAGCATAACTTTAACATCTTTGTGATTTTACAATCCTATCAGAAAGCTCTGGGCGTGGCTGCAGGTTGCCACAGCCCCAAGGCAACCTGCTCTTGATAAACAAACAGCAACACATGATAACAATTTGAAACAACTTTTTACAAAGGACAAAATGTTAAGACACACATGTATGCGCGCACACACACAGACACACACACACACTTTTGGAGACTTGAAAATATTATTCTCAACCAAGCTTAGTAGTAGTGTTCACCAAAAACCAGTAAGTGAAACCATTAAGTCAATAGTTTTGAACTGAGAAACTCAGACAAAAACATTGATCATGCTATGAAATCCCTCCATCAATCTAAAATTGCAAATTTCAGTCTTCCCAGCAATACAGCCATGCTAAGAATACATAATTAGCAACGCAAACTAAAATTAAACCTTCACAACTCCATGGATGTATACAACGTTTTGACACAATAAAATTTTACTCCATTTGTTATTTGGCAATAATCTTAGTATAATCCAATAGCCTGGTCAACTGTCTCCACAAAACGGGAGATAGATCCGTTGGCATTCTTGAGGCCTCGTAAGAATACCAAGGGAATCCCTAGGATTTGAAACCTTTGAATTCTTAAATGCTTTTTTAAGGATAGCTAAAAATATCTGAAACAAGATTTGTTGTTGACATTAGCATAACATATGATAGATTACAATTGGTTATTGATGCGAGATCATCACTCAAATATCTTTAAAACAAATACAAAACCTTGACACATTAAAGGCAGTGAGAGATTTGATAACCAGCCAAAAACACAAGAATTACATTAATACATGCAATTAATACATGCAAACACTTTGTAGACAATGAATATCACATTAACTTATACCTTGAAATAATCAAATAGTGTTCGAGTTCAATTTTATACCAAATTATTTATGGTAAAATTTCACATTTTTATTAAATGTCCCCCCAAAAAACCCTCAGGATTTACAAAAGCCTAGTATCTTCTTTGAATTCCAAGCTCCCAAAAGTTGCAATGGATATACAGATGAAGTCAGTTTGCTAAACATCTACCACAACAAAAGAACTTGAAATTGGTGATTATTGTGAAAGCTAGCCACTAAACTGAAGGCCAGCTTCCTCAGCATTATAAAATATTCCAAAAGACATGCGGTTACAACTCGGGTACATTAACAAACAAAACAGGAAACATTCACTTTATAATGATATAATGACGTCACCCAAACACTCCTTAAAGCAAGAACATCGCTTTTGTTAATTTTAAACAATGAGAACGTAATGAGGCAGTGAACATAAAAATTAACTTAATATAAAGACTTGTACTTAAAAATTAGTATACATGATTAAGCAATGCTGTATATGAATAACATGCATACACCACAACTGATTGGAATTTCAGCCTCCAGGATTTATACTTGCAGGGTGAGGAGCACAGGTGGGGCAATGAGACAGTGGCAGTTTTAAGTTTGTAGCTTCTCTGAAGATTCCCATTTTGTAAACCTGTGAATGTTTGGGACCTGGGGCTGACCCCTCCCAGAGTCTTCTGGCCACAGGCATCTGCCATCATGGTCAAATTTGGATTTACATTCTTTTTTCCAGTGTTGGCCTTTTCGGCACTTAGGACATATTCCAGGGGAGTGACTGTTAAAAGCATCCGCAGGGTATTTTTGAGTTGAAGGAAGCATTGGGCAATCTTTTCTAAGGTGTCCTGGCTTGCCACAATTAAAACATTTAGCCTTCATTTGTTTTTGAATAGCAAAAGTTTCAAGTGCTGCTAGGCGGGCACGGTGCTTAAATGTCCCTATGTTGCGACAGGCTTTCAGGTAACCCAGAAGATCCTCTCTTTCTTTTATAGGACGAATAACAGCCTGGCAGTCCTCATTCGCATTATCAAAGGCCAGTTGCTTTAACAACAATTTCCTAGTGCCTTCTCCCTTAACTTGTTTTTCTATAGAGTCTGTCAAACGTCTTACAAAATCAGCATAAGATTCTTTGGCTCCTTGAATGACTTTTGTATAACTGCCTGCAAATTCAGACCCAGTCTCAATTTTCTCCCATGCCCACAATGCTACGTCTCGTATATGCATGAGCGCAGCTTGAGGTAGCTGTATCTGTTGCTCTGTAGTAACCCACTGTCCATCTCCAACCAACATATCATAAGTCAGTTGTCCTCCACCAGGGAGTTGCCGACCTGATGCTCCTAAGGTTCGCAGTTTTTCTTTAGCCATATCGCTTCTCCACATTTTCCATTGTAAATATTGAGAAGGAGAAAACCCTATTTTTGCTATTACTTCAAAATCATAAGGAATCCAGTTTGCTCCCTGGCTCCAGCCATTTAAATATTCCCACACATAAGAAGAAGTAGGTCCGTAGGACACACAAGCCTTTTTAAAAGCTATGATGGCATTAACATCTAGGCTTTCATAGGTAGGTTGGTTATTTTCTTGACTAAGTATGATTGGAAAAAGCAATCGGAGTTCATGAGGTCTCCGGGGAACATCAGTCATTTGGAAACATTTTTGATCAGATTTAAGAGCAAGACGGCATGGGCTGATATTTAACTGTTGCTTTATCCCAGCCTCATTTACCTCACTAGAGAAATCCTGTGGTTTAACACTGAAAATTTTCTTTTTCTTAGTTCTGATTTCATTTTCAGTCACATTATGGTAACATCTTCCAAGTTTTCTTTTCCTAATTTCCACATCTGTAGTATAAGGCCTTTCTCTTTTAGCTGCATTACAGTGGCATCTCCTCGTGGGAGGGCCTCTCACACATTCTTTCTCATCTTCATCTGTAGTATAAGCCATTTCTTTCCTAGCCACATTACGGTGGCGTCTCCCATTAGGGAAATCTCTCACGGGCTCCTCTTTGCTGTCCTCATCTGTACTATGAGGCGTTTCTTTTTTAGCCATATTACAGCGTCCTTTCCTGTTAGGTGGGCCTCTTAAGGATTCCCTTTCTCTTTCTTCCTTGTTCTTACTATGAAACACTTCTTTTTTAGCTACATTTTGGGGGTGTCTCCCCTTAGAGGAATTTCTTGCAGATTCCCCTTCTAAAATTATAATAATAGCTCTAATTAAAGCCGATATAATCCAAAAACTAACTTGAATATCTTCTATCCTTCCGGCCTTTTCACCATTTTTCTGAGTAAAATTCTTAAGTCCAGTTTCTAGTGTCCATTCATCTGGAGACCAAGGATTATATTCACTAACAAGCTCTAAATAAGAATGCAATTGCTGCCTAGTTATCTTCGTTCCACTTTTCACTAAAAAATTCTGCATAAGAGAGATAAAAGACTGTGCCCTACACTGGTTCTGGCCCATTGTCCCACTCACCACTTTCTGTGGGGGTCTCCGCTGCACTTTCTCTTCTTCTTTCAAGTCCCCGTTCAGGCGCCAATTGTCGCTGTCCCGCAGCGATGGACTTGGTGCACGGAGCCGATAATAACACGCGTGGACCCCTGACTGATGGTCAAAAGCCAAGGTTTATTAGTAGCATCAGACTTTATACTCTGAGGGTCATATAGGATAAGGGAGGAAGTGCTGAGCTTATCAACAAAACCATTAATGCTTGTTTGGAACTCCTTTTGTCTTGTATATTCCACCAGGTGTTCTCATATACATATGCAGATGATATCCAATAAGGTATACAAAAGGTAGCCATTTGGTTATTCTCCTCCAAATATTATCCAACCAACTGTAGTCCTGTGCTCACTGACCTTTTCGGGTCACAATGTCCTCCTACAGCAGAGGGGTATCTGGAGACTGACAGACAAAAGAAAGCAGTAGACACAACGGTGTGATGTTGCAGTGACTGATACTCCAGTGGCATTCAGCTAACAGCAATCTGAACTCGACCAGCAGCCAGAACTCCACCAGCAACCAGGTGGGAAGGGACTATACTGGGAGCTCTGGAGGTGAACCCGGACAAAGAACTGCCCGTCCTGCTGGTCTGTTTGCTTTGACCAGGGGCAGAGACAGAGCAGCAGGCTCTAGATGGGCACTACAGGAACAGGGTGGATTTCACAGCCAAGTCAGCCCCCAAGAGCCAAACTGGGCAGCATTTTGCATAAGAAGGTAAAGATAAGGGAAAGGTCTGAGCATATGTTGAGCTGGTAGTGAACACATTTCTGACTCAGTAAACTGCAACAATGTAGCATCCTACAGGTGCCACCCACCACAGGTCCTAGGATCAAGAACTCTAAGTAGTAGCATGTCAGGCACCATTTTGTACAGTGTGGCAAAAGTTTCAGGACGGCAGGGGACAACAGTGAACTGCACATGTGCTGAACTCCTAAGAACTCTCTGAGCTCAGTGCACTGCACTGGTCACACAGAAAAATAACACCGACTATTACATTGTATGCATCAAAATAGGTCGTGTGGCCCTCAGAACTAATGCCCAATAGGTTTCAGCAAGATCATCATCACCAACAACCTAGCTATATACGACACCTGGTGTCTCCCTAATCCTGGGACCTGCTCCAACCGGCAGTGGGAGAAAGGTTGTACAGACAATGGTGCAGCCTCAGCACAATATCAAAGCTGATGGAGAATGGTGAGCCAGAAGCTGGGGCTACAGAGACCATGGGGAAAATCTAGCACAAGAACCCAGATCTGGAACTCAATGGAGGGAGTGGCACAATTTTCGTACATGCAAAGAGCCATGTACCAACTGCAATAAGTAAAATTAAACTGTAGACCTGTGGGTGACACAGCTTAGAAACCCGCCCCAAGGAGAAGACTCTGCTAACCAGACGTACAATGATCAAGAGCAAAAGAGCAAACAAAGGCACATTGAATATTACTGAACACTCCCCTCCAAAGGAGCAAAAGCCTTTACCACTCTCAAAGTTAATTAAGGAAGACATCCAGAAAATGAGGGATACAGAATTCGAAACACTTGTTATAAAGCTGCTTATCAACAATGAGAAGTACATAAAGCAGGCATTCAAGGAATTTAAGGAATATGTCACACTGGAAATGAATCAAAATAAAAACTGATACATTAGAAATGAAGAATACAGTGGAGCAAATTAAAATTACAGTGGAGAGTCTCCAAAAGAATGAAGCAAACAGAAGAAAGAATCTCACAATTGGAAGATATTTCCTGTCACCAGGGGAAAACAAACAAAAGCTGGAGGCAGAGCTGGATCAGGCCAAAACATGTATTCAAGATTTGAAAGACACAGAGTCCTAATGTAAGAATTATGGGAGTCTCAGAAGGTGCAGAAAAAAAAGCTGGAATTAATGGTGTATTCAATGAAATAATAAGCAAAAATTTCCCCAATGTAGCGAAAGAATTGGGAAACAACATCCAGAAGGGTCACAGAACTCCCAATAAGGTGTGCCAAAAACAATCTTCACCACAACACATGAAAATCAAGCTCTCTTCAACCAAACAGCAGTAAAAGATCCTTAAATTTAATTGCACGTTACAAAAAAAAAATCAATTGACATATAAAAGAATGCCGATTAAGCTCACAGGAGACCTCTCACAGGAAACTCTGTGAGAATGGAGTGACATAGTCCAGATTCTAAAAGCAAAACAATTGTCAGCTTAGGATAACATATCCAGCAAAGCTTTCTTTTCTTTGACAATGAAAACAAATTCTTCCACAGTAAAGTTAAAGGAATAAAGCTCTTGCAAACCTGCCGTATAAAGGATATTTAAAGATGTTCTCTTGACAGAGAAGAGGAATAGCACCCAGCAAAACCAAAGGCAAATGTGAAGAACATCCCAGCAAAATGACAACAGAATACTAAATCAATGAACAACCCATTCTTAAAATGACAGGACCAAATTCCCACTCATACATATTACCCCTTGAAGTAATAGACTTAAGCTCAACCATACGCCACAGATTAGTGGACTGGATTAAAAACAAAACCCAATTATTTGTTGCCTACAGGAGACACACTTCACCAACAGATATTAGCAGAAACTATATCGCTGATTCTGATGTTTTTGTTGTTAGTTTCAAACTTCAAAACATTTTCCTGGATAAAGGGCAGCTTGGGCAGTCACCTCACCTGCTGAAAGGGTAGGGATTGGGTCACCTTTTATAGCCCTGGACCTTCCTCCTCCCACCCAAGGTCCCCCATCCCGACCAGCAGCCCACCACCTCAGCCCTAGCCCTCAGTACTGACTATCCCTGCCAGTGACCCGGCCTGGGCCCTCACTCACTATCACTGCCGGTGACCATCCAACCCCAACTGGGCCCTTACACTCACAATTACGGCTTGATGATCCTCAACGCTGGCCCGGGCCATCACACTCACTAACCCTGCCCAGTGACCCTCCACCCCGACCTGGGCAATCACACTAAATATCCCTGCCAGGAGCACTCCACCCAGGCCTGGGCCCTCACACTCACTATCCCGGAATGGTGACACTCCACCCCGGCCTGGGCCCTCAAACTCACTATCATTGTTGGTGACCCTCCACCCTGGCCTGAGCCCTTACAGTCACTAACCTGCCCAGTGACCCTCCACCAGCCTGCTGACCCTATAGCCCGGACAGGGCCCTCACACTCACTATCCCTGCCCAGTGACCCTCCACCCCGGCCTGGGCCCTCACTCTCAATATCCCTGCCTGGTGACCCAACACCCCAGCCAGGGTCCTCACACTCATTATCCCAGCCGGGGACCCTCCACACTGTCCTGGTGACCCTTCACCCAGGCCTGGCCATTAAACACACTATCCATCCCAGTGACACTCCACTCCCGCCTGGGTCCTCTCACTGAATATCCCTGCGTGGTAACCCTCCACACTGGCCTGGGCCCTTACACTCACTATCCCAGACACTGACGCTCCAACCCACCCTGGAATCTTACACTCACTATCCTGCCCAGTGACCCTCCACCACGGCCTTGGACTCACATTCATTATCCTTAGCGGTGAACCTCCACCCTGTCCTGGGCACTCACACTCAATATCCTGAGCAGTGACCCTCCACCCAAGCCTGGGCCCTTACACTCAGCATCCCTGCCTGGTGACCCTCCACCCCAGCCCGGACCAGGCCCTCACACTCACTATCCCGGCCTGGTGACCCACCACCCCGTGCGGGGCTCTCTTACTCACTATCCCTGCCAGTTACCGTCCATCCCAGCCTGGGCCCTCACACTCACTATCCTGGCCTGGTGACACTCTACCCCGTCCTTGGCCCTCACTCACTATCCCAGCCTGGTGACCCTACACCCCGGCCTGGGCCCTTACACTCACTATTACGGCCTGGTGACCCTCCACCCTGGCCTGGGCCCTCAAACGCACTATTTCAGCCTGGTGACCCTCCACCACCAATTGGGGACTCACACTCACTATCCTGAGCAATAACCCTCCAACCCGGCCGGGGCCCTCACACTCACTATCCTGCCCAGTGACCCTCCACCCCGTCCGGGGCCCTCACACTCACTATCCTGACCTGGTGAACCTCCACCCTGTCCTGGGCCAACACACTCACTATCCCTGCCGGTGACCCTTCACCCCAGGCCTGGGCCCTTACACTAGGTATCCCTGCCCAGTGACCGTACACCCCGGCCTTAGCCCTCATTCTCACTATCCCAGCCTGGTGACCCTCTACACTGGCCTGGGCCCTCACACTCACTATCCTGGCCCAGTGATGCTCCACACTGGCCTGGGCCCTCACATTCACTACCCTCGACTAGTGACCCTCCACCCCCAATTGGGCACTCACCCTCACTATCCTTGGCAGCGACCCTCCACCCTGGCCCGGGCCCTAATTCTCACTATCCCTGCTGGTGACCGTAAACTCTGGCAAGTGCCCTCACACTCACTATTCGATTGGTGACCCTAAACACCGGCCCGGACCCTCACACTCACTATCCTTGCCTGGTGACCCTCCACCGCCCCCTGGGCCCTCAGATTCAGTATCCCGGCCTGGTGACACTCCACCAGCAATAGGGGACTCACACTCACGATTCGGCCTGGTTATCTTCCACCCCAGGCCTGGGACCTCACACTCACTACCCTGGCCCAGTGACCCTCCACAGCGGCCTACATTCACTATCCCTGACTGGTGACACTTCACCCCCAATTGTGCACTCACCCTTACTAGCCTGCGCAATGACTCTCCACACCAGCCTGCGCCCTTATACTCAGTATCCCTGCCCAGTGACCCTCCACCCCGGCCCGGGCTGGGCTTTTTCACTATCCCTGCTGGTGACCCTCCACCCTGGC
>NW_026700339.1:0-34734 GCF_030435755.1 Ochotona princeps | reverse complement strand
TGAAAACTGAGTTTCCTTGAGAGCTGCTTGGAAGCCTGATGGTGTGTGAAGTTAGTGAGCCAAATGGAGTTATTCTCCCACAAGAACCACTCGGCTGATCCTTCTTCAATATGCCCTTCACCAACATGCAGTGTTTCCTTGATTGAATTAGCTCTCACACCAATATTTGCGTCTAGAGCCTTTGCATTGAGGGCTATCTGAAAACGGCTGTGGCGCTGAAGTTGCCTGTGAATGTGGAGTTGGTGGCATGTGAAACCCGCATGTGGAGCATTCGTTTGTGTGGGATGCTCTACCAGGTTCATTCCTAGATAATGCACTCAAAGGGCACTAAGCATAGAGTGTGAAAACTGAGTTTCCTTGAGAGCTGCTTGGAAGCCTGATGGTGTGTGTAGTTAGTGAGCCAAATGGAGTTGTTCTCCCACAAGAACCACTCAGCTGATCCTTCTTCAATATGCCCTTCACCAACATGCAGTGTTTCCTTGATTGAATTAGCTCTCACACCAATATTTGCGTCTAGAGCCTTTGCATTGAGGGCTATCTGAAAACGGCTGTGGCGCTGAAGTTGCCTGTGAATGTGGAGTTGGTGGCATGTGAAACCCGCATGTGGAGCATTCGTTTGTGTGGGATGCTCTACCAGGTTCATTTCAGTCCTAGCCATACAAAGGGCACTAAGCATAGAGTGTGAAAACTGAGTTTCCTTGAGAGCTGCTTGGAAGCCTGATGGTGTGTTAAGTTAGTGAGCCAAATGGAGTTGTTCTCCCACAAGAACCACTCGGCTGATCCTTCTTCAATATGCCCTTCACCAACATGCAGTGTTTCCTTGCTTGAATTAGCTCTCACACCAATATTTGCGTCTAGAGCCTTTGCTTTGAGGGCTATCTGAAAACGGCTGTGGCGCTGAAGTTGCCTGTGAATGTGGAGTTGGTGGCATGTGAAACCCGCATGTGGAGCATTCGTTTGTGTGGGATGCTCTACCAGGTTCATTCCTAGATAATGCACTCAAAGGGCACTAAGCATAGAGTGTGAAAACTGAGTTTCCTTGAGAGCTGCTTGGAAGCCTGACGGTGTGTGAAGTTAGTGAGCCAAATGGAGTTGTTCTCCCACAAGAACCACTTGGCTGATCCTTCTTCAATATGCCCTTCACCAACATGCAGTGTTTCCTTGATTGAATTAGCTCTCACACCAATATTTGCATCTAGAGCCTTTGCTTTGAGGGCTATCTGAAAACGGCTGTGGCGCTGAAGTTGCCTGTGAATGTGGAGTTGGTGGCATGTGAAACCCGCATGTGGAGCATTCGTTTGTGTGGAATGCTGACCAAGCTTCATTTCAGTCCTAGGCACACAAAGGGCACTAAGCATAGAGTGTGAAAACTGAGTTTCCTTGAGAGCTGCTTGGAAGCCTGATGGTGTGTGAAGTTAGTGAGCCAAATGGAGTTGGTCTCCCACAAGAACCACTCGGCTGATCCTTCTTCAATATGCCCTTCACCAACATGCAGTGTTTCCTTGATTGAATTAGCTCTCACACCAATATTTGCGTCTAGAGCCTTTGCATTGAGGGCTATCTGAAAACGGCTGTGGCGCTGAAGTTGCCTGTGAATGTGGAGTTGGTGGCATGTGAAACCCGCATGTGGAGCATTCGTTTGTGTGGGATGCTCTACCAGGTTCATTCCTAGATAATGCACTCAAAGGGCACTAAGCATAGAGTGTGAAAACTGAGTTTCCTTGAGAGCTGCTTGGAAGCCTGATGGTGTGTGAAGTTAGTGAGCCAAATGGAGTTGTTCTCCCACAAGAACCACTCAGCTGATCCTTCTTCAATATGCCCTTCACCAACATGCAGTGTTTCCTTGATTGAATTAGCTCTCACACCAATATTTGCGTCTAGAGCCTTTGCATTGAGGGCTATCTGAAAACGGCTGTGGCGCTGGAGTTGCCTGTGAATGTGGAGTTGGTGGCATGTGAAACCCGCATGTGGAGCATTCGTTTGTGTGGGATGCTCTACCAGGTTCATTTCAGTCCTAGCCATACAAAGGGCACTAAGCATAGAGTGTGAAAACTGAGTTTCCTTGAGAGCTGCTTGGAAGCCTGATGGTGTGTGAAGTTAGTGAGCCAAATGGAGTTGTTCTCCCACAAGAACCACTCGGCTGATCCTTCTTCAATATGCCCTTCACCAACATGCAGTGTTTCCTTGATTGAATTAGCTCTCACACCAATATTTGCGTCTAGAGCCTTTCCTTTGAGGGCTATCTGAAAACGGCTGTGGCGCTGAAGTTGCCTGTGAATGTGGAGTTGGTGGCATGTGAAACCCGCATGTGGAGCATTCGTTTGTGTGGGATGCTCTACCAGGTTCATTCCTAGATAATGCACTCAAAGGGCACTAAGCATAGAGTGTGAAAACTGAGTTTCCTTGAGAGCTGCTTGGAAGCCTGATGGTGTGTGAAGTTAGTGAGCCAAATGGAGTTGTTCTCCCACAAGAACCACTCGGCTGATCCTTCTTCAATATGCCCTTCACCAACATGCAGTGTTTCCTTGATTGAATTAGCTCTCACACCAATATTTGCGTCAAGAGCCTTTGCATTGAGGGCTATCTGAAAACGGCTGTGGCGCTGAAGTTGCCTGTGAATGTGGAGTTGGTGGCATGTGAAACCCGCATGTGGAGCATTCGTTTGTGTGGAATGCTGACCAAGCTTCATTTCAGTCCTAGGCACACAAAGGGCACTAAGCATAGAGTGTGAAAACTGAGTTTCCTTGAGAGCTGCTTGGAAGCCTGATGGTGTGTGAAGTTAGTGAGCCAAATGGAGTTGTTCTCCCACAAGAACCACTCGGCTGATCCTTCTTCAATATGCCCTTCACCAACATGCAGTGTTTCCTTGATTGAATTAGCTCTCACACCAATATTTGCGTCTAGAGCCTTTGCATTGAGGGCTATCTGAAAACGGCTGTGGCGCTGAAGTTGCCTGTGAATGTGGAGTTGGTGGCATGTGAAACCCGCATGTGGAGCATTCGTTTGTGTGGGATGCTCTACCAGGTTCATTCCTAGATAATGCACTCAAAGGGCACTAAGCATAGAGTGTGAAAACTGAGTTTCCTTGAGAGCTGCTTGGAAGCCTGATGGTGTGTGAAGTTAGTGAGCCAAATGGAGTTGTTCTCCCACAAGAACCACTCGGCTGATCCTTCTTCAATATGCCCTTCACCAACATGCAGTGTTTCCTTGATTGAATTAGCTCTCACACCAATATTTGCGTCTAGAGCCTTTGCATTTAGGGCTATCTGAAAACGGCTGTGGCGCTGAAGTTGCCTGTGAATGTGGAGTTGGTGGCATGTGAAACCCGCATGTGGAGCATTCGTTTGTGTGGGATGCTCTACCAGGTTCATTCCTAGATAATGCACTCAAAGGGCACTAAACATAGAGTGTGAAACCTGAGTTTCCTTGAGAGCTGCTTGGAAGCCTGATGGTGTGTGAAGTTAGTGAGCCAAATGGAGTTGTTCTCCCACAAGAACGACTCGGCTGATCCTTCTTCAATATGCCCTTCACCAACATGCAGTGTTTCCTTGATTGAATTAGCTCTCACACCAATATTTGCGTCTAGAGCCTTTGCATTGAGGGCTATCTGAAAAACGGATGTGGCGCTGAAGTTGCCTGTGAATGTGGAGTTGGTGGCATGTGAAACCCGCATGTGGAGCATTTGTTTGTGTGGGATGCTCTACCAGGTTCATTCCTAGATAATGCACTCAAAGGGCACTAAGCATAGAGTGTGAAAACTGAGTTTCCTTGAGAGCTGCTTGGAAGCCTGATGGTGTGTGAAGTTAGTGAGCCAAATGGAGTTGTTCTCCCACAAGAACCACTCGGCTGATCCTTCTTCAATATGCCCTTCACCAACATGCAGTGTTTCCTTGATTGAATTAGCTCTCACACCAATATTTGCATCTAGAGCCTTTGCTTTGAGAGCTATCTGAAAACGGCTGTGGCGCTGAAGTTGCCTGTGAATGTGGAGTTGGTGGCATGTGAAACCCGCATGTGGAGCATTCGTTTGTGTGGAATGCTGACCAAGCTTCATTTCAGTCCTAGGCACACAAAGGGCACTAAGCATAGAGTGTGAAAACTGAGTTTCCTTGAGAGCTGCTTGGAAGCCTGATGGTGTGTGAAGTTAGTGAGCCAAATGGAGTTGTTCTCCCACAAGAACCACTCGGCTGATCCTTCTTCAATATGCCCTTCACCAACATGCAGTGTTTCCTTGATTGAATTAGCTCTCACACCAATATTTGCGTCTAGAGCCTTTGCATTGAGGGCTATCTGAAAACGGCTGTGGCGCTGGAGTTGCCTGTGAATGTGGAGTTGGTGGCATGTGAAACCCGCATGTGGAGCATTCGTTTGTGTGGGATGCTCTACCAGGTTCATTCCTAGATAATGCACTCAAAGGGCACTAAGCATAGAGTGTGAAAACTGAGTTTCCTTGAGAGCTGCTTGGAAGCCTGATGGTGTGTGAAGTTAGTGAGCCAAATGGAGTTATTCTCCCACAAGAACCACTCGGCTGATCCTTCTTCAATATGCCCTTCACCAACATGCAGTGTTTCCTTGATTGAATTAGCTCTCACACCAATATTTGCGTCTAGAGCCTTTGCATTGAGGGCTATCTGAAAACGGCTGTGCCGCTGAAGTTGCCTGTGAATGTGGAGTTGGTGGCATGTGAAACCCGCATGTGGAGCATTCGTTTGTGTGGGATGCTCTACCAGGTTCATTCCTAGATAATGCACTCAAAGGGCACTAAGCATAGAGTGTGAAAACTGAGTTTCCTTGAGAGCTGCTTGGAAGCCTGATGGTGTGTGTAGTTAGTGAGCCAAATGGAGTTGTTCTCCCACAAGAACCACTCAGCTGATCCTTCTTCAATATGCCCTTCACCAACATGCAGTGTTTCCTTGATTGAATTAGCTCTCACACCAATATTTGCGTCTAGAGCCTTTGCATTGAGGGCTATCTGAAAACGGCTGTGGCGCTGGAGTTGCCTGTGAATGTGGAGTTGGTGGCATGTGAAACCCGCATGTGGAGCATTCGTTTGTGTGGGATGCTCTACCAGGTTCATTTCAGTCCTAGCCATACAAAGGGCACTAAGCATAGAGTGTGAAAACTGAGTTTCCTTGAGAGCTGCTTGGAAGCCTGATGGTGTGTGAAGTTAGTGAGCCAAATGGAGTTGTTCTCCCACAAGAACCACTCGGCTGATCCTTCTTCAATATGCCCTTCACCAACATGCAGTCTTTCCTTGATTGAATTAGCTCTCACACCAATATTTGCGTCTAGAGCCTTTGCTTTGAGGGCTATCTGAAAACGGCTGTGGCGCTGAAGTTGCCTGTGAATGTGGAGTTGGTGGCATGTGAAACCCGCATGTGGAGCATTCGTTTGTGTGGGATGCTCTACCAGGTTCATTCCTAGATAATGCACTCAAAGGGCACTAAGCATAGAGTGTGAAAACTGAGTTTCCTTGAGAGCTGCTTGGAAGCCTGATGGTGTGTGAAGTTAGTGAGCCAAATGGAGTTGTTCTCCCACAAGAACCACTCGGCTGATCCTTCTTCAATATGCCCTTCACCAACATGCAGTGTTTCCTTGATTGAATTAGCTCTCACACCAATATTTGCGTCTAGAGCCTTTGCATTGAGGGCTATCTGAAAACGGCTGTGGCGCTGAAGTTGCCTGTGAATGTGGAGTTGGTGGCATGTGAAACCCGCATGTGGAGCATTCGTTTGTGTGGGATGCTCTACCAGGTTCATTCCTAGATAATGCACTCAAAGGGCACTAAGCATAGAGTGTGAAAACTGAGTTTCCTTGAGAGCTGCTTGGAAGCCTGATGGTGTGTGAAGTTAGTGAGCCAAATGGAGTTGTTCTCCCACAAGAACCACTCGGCTGATCCTTCTTCAATATGCCCTTCACCAACATGCAGTGTTTCCTTGATTGAATTAGCTCTCACACCAATATTTGCGTCTAGAGCCTTTGCATTGAGGGCTATCTGAAAACGGCTGTGGCGCTGAAGTTGCGTGTGAATGTGGAGTTGGTGGCATGTGAAACCCGCATGTGGAGCATTCGTTTGTGTGGAATGCTGACCAAGCTTCATTTCAGTCCTAGGCACACAAAGGGCACTAAGCATAGAGTGTGAAAACTGAGTTTCCTTGAGAGCTGCTTGGAAGCCTGATGGTGTGTGAAGTTAGTGAGCCAAATGGAGTTGTTCTCCCACAAGAACCACTCGGCTGATCCTTCTTCAATATGCCCTTCACCAACATGCAGTGTTTCCTTGATTGAATTAGCTCTCACACCAATATTTGCGTCTAGAGCCTTTGCATTGAGGGCTATCTGAAAACGGCTGTGGCGCTGAAGTTGCCTGTGAATGTGGAGTTGGTGGCATGTGAAACCCGCAGGTGGAGCATTCGTTTGTGTGGGATGCTCTACCAGGTTCATTCCTAGATAATGCACTCAAAGGGCACTAAGCATAGAGTGTGAAAACTGAGTTTCCTTGAGAGCTGCTTGGAAGCCTGATGGTGTGTGAAGTTAGTGAGCCAAATGGAGTTGTTCTCCCACAAGAACCACTCGGCTGATCCTTCTTCAATATGCCCTTCACCAACATGCAGTGTTTCCTTGATTGAATTAGCTCTCACACCAATATTTGCGTCTAGAGCCTTTGCATTGAGGGCTATCTGAAAACGGCTGTGGCGCTGAAGTTGCCTGTGAATGTGGAGTTGGTGGCATGTGAAACCCGCATGTGGAGCATTCGTTTGTGTGGGATGCTCTACCAGGTTCATTCCTAGATAATGCACTCAAAGGGCACTAAGCATAGAGTGTGAAACCTGAGTTTCCTTGAGAGCTGCTTGGAAGCCTGATGGTGTGTGAAGTTAGTGAGCCAAATGGAGTTGTTCTCCCACAAGAACCACTCGGCTGATCCTTCTTCAATATGCCCTTCACCAACATGCAGTGTTTCCTTGATTGAATTAGCTCTCACACCAATATTTGCGTCTAGAGCCTTTGCATTGAGGGCTATCTGAAAACGGCTGTGGCGCTGAAGTTGCCTGTGAATGTGGAGTTGGTGGCATGTGAAACCCGCATGTGGAGCATTCGTTTGTGTGGGATGCTGACCAAGCTTCATTTCAGTCCTAGGCACACAAAGGGCACTAAGCATAGAGTGTGAAAACTGAGTTTCCTTGAGAGCTGCTTGGAAGCCTGATGGTGTGTGAAGTTAGTGAGCCAAATGGAGTTGTTCTCCCACAAGAACCACTCGGCTGATCCTTCTTCAATATGCCCTTCACCAACATGCAGTGTTTCCTTGATTGAATTAGCTCTCACACCAATATTTGCGTCTAGAGCCTTTGCATTGAGGGCTATCTGAAAACGGCTGTGGCGCTGAAGTTGCCTGAGAATGTGGAGTTGGTGGCATGTGAAACCCGCATGTGGAGCATTTGTTTGTGTGGGATGCTCTACCAGGTTCATTTCAGTCCTAGCCATACAAAGGGTGCTAAGCATAGAGTGTGAAAACTGAGTTTCCTTGAGAGCTGCTTGGAAGCCTGATGGTGTGTGAAGTTAGTGAGCCAAATGGAGTTGTTCTCCCACAAGAACCACTCGGCTGATCCTTCTTCAATATGCCCTTCACCAACATGCAGTGTTTCCTTGATTGAATTAGCTCTCACACCAATATTTGCGTCTAGAGCCCTTGCATTGAGGGCTATCTGAAAACGGCTGTGGCGCTGAAGTTGCCTGTGAATGTGGAGTTAGTGGCATGTGAAACCCGCACGTGGAGCATTCGTTTGTGTGGGATGCTCTACCAGGTTCATTCCTAGATAATGCACTCAAAGGGCACTAAACATAGAGTGTGAAAACTGAGTTTCCTTGAGTGCTGCTTGGAAGCCTGATGGTGTGTGAAGTTAGTGAGCCAAATGGAGTTGTTCTCCCACAAGAACCACTTGGCTGATCCTTCTTCAATATGCCCTTCACCAACATGCAGTGTTTCCTTGATTGAATTAGCTCTCACACCAATATTTGCGTCTAGAGCCTTTGCATTGAGGGCTATCTGAAAACGGCTGTGGCGCTGAAGTTGCCTGTGAATGTGGAGTTGGTGGCATGTGAAACCCGCATGTGGAACATTCGTTTGTGTGGGATGCTCTACCAGGTTCATTTCAGTCCTAGCCATACAAAGGGCACTAAGCATAGAGTGTGAAAACTGAGTTTCCTTGAGAGCTGCTTGGAAGCCTGATGGTGTGTGAAGTTAGTGAGCCAAATGGAGTTGTTCTCCCACAAGAACCACTCGGCTGATCCTTCTTCAATATGCCCTTCACCAGCATGCAGTGTTTCCTTGATTGAATTAGCTCTCACACCAATATTTGCGTCTAGAGCCTTTGCATTGAGGGCTATCTGAAAACGGCTGTGGCGCTGAAGTTGCCTGTGAATGTGGAGTTGGTGGCATGTGAAACCCGCATGTGGAGCATTCGTTTGTGTGGGATGCTGACCAAGCTTCATTTCAGTCCTAGGCACACAAAGAGCACTAAGCATAGAGTGTGAAAACTGAGTTTCCTTGAGAGCTGCTTGGAAGCCTGATGGTGTGTGAAGTTAGTGAGTCAAATGGAGTTGTTCTCCCACAAGAACCACTCGGCTGATCCTTCTTCAATATGCCCTTCACCAACATGCAGTGTTTCCTTGATTGAATTAGCTCTCACACCAATATTTGCGTCTAGAGCCTTTGCATTGAGGGCTATCTGAAAACGGCTGTGGCGCTGAAGTTGCCTGTGAATGTGGAGTTGGTGGCATGTGAAACCCGCATGTGGAGCATTCGTTTGTGTGGGATGCTCTACCAGGTTCATTCCTAGATAATGCACTCAAAGGGCACTAAGCATAGAGTGTGAAAACTGAGTTTCCTTGAGAGCTGCTTGGAAGCCTGATGGTGTGAAGTTAGTGAGCCAAATGGAGTTGTTCTCCCACTAGAACCACTTGGCTGATCCTTCTTCAATATGCCCTTCACCAACATGCAGTGTTTCCTTGATTGAATTAGCTCTCACACCAATATTTGCGTCTAGAGCCTTTGCATTGAGGGCTATCTGAAAACGGCTGTGGCGCTGAAGTTGCCTGTGAATGTGGAGTTGGTGGCATGTGAAACCCGCATGTGGAGCATTCGTTTGTGTGGGATGCTCTACCAGGTTCATTTCAGTCCTAGCCATACAAAGGGCACTAAGCATAGAGTGTGAAAACTGAGTTTCCTTGAGAGCTGCTGGGAAGCCTGATGGTGTGTGAAGTTAGTGAGCCAAATGGAGTTGTTCTCCCACAAGAACCACTCGGCTGATCCTTCTTCAATATGCCCTTCACCAACATGCAGTGTTTCCTTGATTGAATTAGCTCTCACACCAATATTTGCGTCTAGAGCCTTTGCATTGAGGGCTATCTGAAAACGGCTGTGGCGCTGAAGTTGCCTGTGAATGTGGAGTTGGTGGCATGTGAAACCCGCATGTGGAGCATTCGTTTGTGTGGGATGCTGACCAAGCTTCATTTCAGTCCTAGGCACACAAAGAGCACTAAGCATAGAGTGTGAAAACTGAGTTTCCTTGAGAGCTGCTTGGAAGCCTGATGGTGTGTGAAGTTAGTGAGCCAAATGGAGTTGTTCTCCCACAAGAACCACTCGGCTGATCCTTCTTCAATATGCCCTTCACCAACATGCAGTCTTTCCTTGATTGAATTAGCTCTCACACCAATATTTGCGTCTAGAGCCTTTGCATTGAGGGCTATCTGAAAACGGCTGTGGCGCTGAAGTTGCCTGTGAATGTGGAGTTGGTGGCATGTGAAACCCGCATGTGGAGCATTCGTTTGTGTGGGATGCTCTACCAGGTTCATTCCTAGATAATGCACTCAAAGGGCACTAAGCATAGAGTGTGAAAACTGAGTTTCCTTGAGAGCTGCTTGGAAGCCTGATGGTGTGTGAAGTTAGTGAGCCAAATGGAGTTGTTCTCCCACAAGAACCACTCGGCTGATCCTTCTTCAATATGCCCTTCACCAACATGCAGTGTTTCCTTGATTGAATTAGCTCTCACACCAATATTTGCGTCTAGAGCCTTTGCATTGAGGGCTATCTGAAAACGGCTGTGGCGCTGAAGTTGCGTGTGAATGTGGAGTTGGTGGCATGTGAAACCCGCATGTGGAGCATTCGTTTGTGTGGAATGCTGACCAAGCTTCATTTCAGTCCTAGGCACACAAAGGGCACTAAGCATAGAGTGTGAAAACTGAGTTTCCTTGAGAGCTGCTTGGAAGCCTGATGGTGTGTGAAGTTAGTGAGCCAAATGGAGTTGTTCTCCCACAAGAACCACTCGGCTGATCCTTCTTCAATATGCCATTCACCAACATGCAGTGTTTCCTTGATTGAATTAGCTCTCACACCAATATTTGCGTCTAGAGCCTTTGCATTGAGGGCTATCTGAAAACGGCTGTGGCGCTGAAGTTGCCTGTGAATGTGGAGTTGGTGGCATGTGAAACCCGCAGGTGGAGCATTCGTTTGTGTGGGATGCTCTACCAGGTTCATTCCTAGATAATGCACTCAAAGGGCACTAAGCATAGAGTGTGAAAACTGAGTTTCCTTGAGAGCTGCTTGGAAGCCTGATGGTGTGTGAAGTTAGTGAGCCAAATGGAGTTGTTCTCCCACAAGAACCACTCGGCTGATCCTTCTTCAATATGCCCTTCACCAACATGCAGTGTTTCCTTGATTGAATTAGCTCTCACACCAATATTTGCGTCTAGAGCCTTTGCATTGAGGGCTATCTGAAAACGGCTGTGGCGCTGAAGTTGCCTGTGAATGTGGAGTTGGTGGCATGTGAAACCCGCATGTGGAGCATTCGTTTGTGTGGGATGCTCTACCAGGTTCATTCCTAGATAATGCACTCAAAGGGCACTAAGCATAGAGTGTGAAACCTGAGTTTCCTTGAGAGCTGCTTGGAAGCCTGATGGTGTGTGAAGTTAGTGAGCCAAATGGAGTTGTTCTCCCACAAGAACCACTCGGCTGATCCTTCTTCAATATGCCCTTCACCAACATGCAGTGTTTCCTTGATTGAATTAGCTCTCACACCAATATTTGCGTCTAGAGCCTTTGCATTGAGGGCTATCTGAAAACGGCTGTGGCGCTGAAGTTGCCTGTGAATGTGGAGTTGGTGGCATGTGAAACCCGCATGTGGAGCATTCGTTTGTGTGGGATGCTGACCAAGCTTCATTTCAGTCCTAGGCACACAAAGGGCACTAAGCATAGAGTGTGAAAACTGAGTTTCCTTGAGAGCTGCTTGGAAGCCTGATGGTGTGTGAAGTTAGTGAGCCAAATGGAGTTGTTCTCCCACAAGAACCACTCGGCTGATCCTTCTTCAATATGCCCTTCACCAACATGCAGTGTTTCCTTGATTGAATTAGCTCTCACACCAATATTTGCGTCTAGAGCCTTTGCATTGAGGGCTATCTGAAAACGGCTGTGGCGCTGAAGTTGCCTGTGAATGTGGAGTTGGTGGCATGTGAAACCCGCATGTGGAGCATTCGTTTGTGTGGGATGCTGACCAAGCTTCATTTCAGTCCTAGGCACACAAAGAGCACTAAGCATAGAGTGTGAAAACTGAGTTTCCTTGAGAGCTGCTTGGAAGCCTGATGGTGTGTGAAGTTAGTGAGCCAAATGGAGTTGTTCTCCCACAAGAACCACTCGGCTGATCCTTCTTCAATATGCCCTTCACCAACATGCAGTCTTTCCTTGATTGAATTAGCTCTCACACCAATATTTGCGTCTAGAGCCTTTGCATTGAGGGCTATCTGAAAACGGCTGTGGCGCTGAAGTTGCCTGTGAATGTGGAGTTGGTGGCATGTGAAACCCGCATGTGGAGCATTCGTTTGTGTGGGATGCTCTACCAGGTTCATTCCTAGATAATGCACTCAAAGGGCACTAAGCATAGAGTGTGAAAACTGAGTTTCCTTGAGAGCTGCTTGGAAGCCTGATGGTGTGTGAAGTTAGTGAGCCAAATGGAGTTGTTCTCCCACTAGAACCACTCGGCTGATCCTTCTTCAATATGCCCTTCACCAACATGCAGTGTTTCCTTGATTGAATTAGCTCTCACACCAATATTTGCGTCTAGAGCCTTTGCATTGAGGGCTATCTGAAAATGGCTGTGGCGCTGAAGTTGCCTGTGAATGTGGAGTTGGTGGCATGTGAAACCCGCATGTGGAGCATTCGTTTGTGTGGGATGCTCTACCAGGTTCATTTCAGTCCTAGCCATACAAAGGGCACTAAGCATAGAGTGTGAAAACTGAGTTTCCTTGAGAGCTGCTTGGAAGCCTGATGGTGTGTGAAGTTAGTGAGCCAAATGGAGTTGTTCTCCCACAAGAACCACTCGGCTGATCCTTCTTCAATATGCCCTTCACCAACATGCAGTGTTTCCTTGATTGAATTAGCTCTCACACCAATATTTGCGTCTAGAGCCTTTGCATTGAGGGCTATCTGAAAACGGCTGTGGCGCTGAAGTTGCCTGTGAATGTGGAGTTGGTGGCATGTGAAACCCGCATGTGGAGCATTCGTTTGTGTGGGATGCTCTACCAGGTTCATTCCTAGATAATGCACTCAAAGGGCACTAAACATAGAGTGTGAAAACTGAGTTTCCTTGAGAGCTGCTTGGAAGCCTGATGGTGTGTGAAGTTAGTGAGCCAAATGGAGTTGTTCTCCCACAAGAACCACTTGGCTGATCCTTCTTCAATATGCCCTTCACCAACATGCAGTGTTTCCTTGATTGAATTAGCTCTCACATCAATATTTGCGTCTAGAGCCTTTGCATTGAGGGCTATCTGAAAACGGCTGTGGCGCTGAAGTTGCCTGTGAATGTGGAGTTGGTGGCATGTGAAACCCGCATGTGGAGCATTCGTTTGTGTGGGATGCTCTACCAGGTTCATTTCAGTCCTAGCCATACAAAGGGCACTAAGCATAGAGTGTGAAAACTGAGTTTCCTTGAGAGCTGCTTGGAAGCCTGATGGTGTGTGAAGTTAGTGAGCCAAATGGAGTTGTTCTCCCACAAGAACCACTCGGCTGATCCTTCTTCAATATGCCCTTCACCAACATGCAGTCTTTCCTTGATTGAATTAGCTCTCACACCAATATTTGCGTCTAGAGCCTTTGCATTGAGGGCTATCTGAAAACGGCTGTGGCGCTGAAGTTGCCTGTGAATGTGGAGTTGGTGGCATGTGAAACCCGCATATGGAGCATTCGTTTGTGTGGGATGCTCTACCAGGTTCATTCCTAGATAATGCACTCAAAGGGCACTAAACATAGAGTGTGAAAACTGAGTTTCCTTGAGAGCTGCTTGGAAGCCTGATGGTGTGTGAAGTTAGTGAGCCAAATGGAGTTATTCTCCCACAAGAACCACTCGGCTGATCCTTCTTCAATATGCCCTTCACCAACATGCAGTGTTTCCTTGATTGAATTAGCTCTCACACCAATATTTGCATCTAGAGCCTTTGCATTGAGGGCTATCTGAAAACGGCTGTGGCGCTGAAGTTGCCTGTGAATGTGGATTTGGTGGCATGTGAAACCCGCATGTGGAGCATTCGTTTGTGTGGGATGCTCTACCAGGTTCA
The DNA here is from genome assembly GCF_030435755.1 of Ochotona princeps. NCBI lineage: Eukaryota > Metazoa > Chordata > Mammalia > Lagomorpha > Ochotonidae > Ochotona > Ochotona princeps. Next base: position 21,135 of record NW_026700339.1, on the reverse strand, counting down.
TTCCTAGATAATGCACTCAAAGGGCACTAAGCATAGAGTGTGAAAACTGAGTTTCCTTGAGAGCTGCTTGGAAGCCTGATGGTGTGTGAAGTTAGTGAGCCAAATGGAGTTGTTCTCCCACAAGAACCACTCGGCTGATCCTTCTTCAATATGCCCTTCACCAACATGCAGTGTTTCCTTGATTGAATTAGCTCTCACACCAATATTTGCGTCTAGAGCCTTTGCATTGAGGGCTATCTGAAAACGGCTGTGGCGCTGAAGTTGCCTGTGAATGTGGAGTTGGTGGCATGTGAAACCCGCATGTGGAGCATTCGTTTGTGTGGGATGCTCTACCAGGTTCATTTCAGTCCTAGCCATACAAAGGGCACTAAGCATAGAGTGTGAAAACTGAGTTTCCTTGAGAGCTGCTTGGAAGCCTGATGGTGTGAAGTTAGTGAGCCAAATGGAGTTGTTCTCCCACAAGAACCACTCGGCTGATCCTTCTTCAATATGCCCTTCACCAACATGCAGTGTTTCCTTGATTGAATTAGCTCTCACACCAATATTTGCGTCTAGAGCCTTTGCATTGAGGGCTATCTGAAAACGGCTGTGGCGCTGAAGTTGCCTGTGAATGTGGAGTTGGTGGCATGTGAAACCCGCGTGTGGAGCATTCATTTGTGTGGGATGCTCTACCAGGTTCATTCCTAGATAATGCACTCAAAGGGCACTAAGCATAGAGTGTGAAAACTGAGTTTCCTTGAGAGCTGCTTGGAAGCCTGATGGTGTGTGAAGTTAGTGAGCCAAATGGAGTTGTTCTCCCACAAGAACCACTTGGCTGATCCTTCTTCAATATGCCCTTCACCAACATGCAGTGTTTCCTTGATTGAATTAGCTCTCACACCAATATTTGCGTCTAGAGCCTTTGCATTGAGGGCTATCTGAAAACGGCTGTGGCGCTGAAGTTGCCTGTGAATGTGGAGTTGGTGGCATGTGAAACCCGCATGTGGAGCATTCGTTTGTGTGGGATGCTCTACCAGGTTCATTTCAGTCCTAGCCATACAAAGGGCACTAAGCATAGAGTGTGAAAACTGAGTTTCCTTGAGAGCTGCTTGGAAGCCTGATGGTGTGTGAAGTTAGAGAGCCAAATGGAGTTGTTCTCCCACAAGAACCACTCGGCTGATCCTTCTTCAATATGCCCTTCACCAACATGCAGTGTTTCCTTGATTGAATTAGCTCTCACACCAATATTTGCGTCTAGAGCCTTTGCATTGAGGGCTATCTGAAAACGGCTGTGGCGCTGAAGTTGCCTGTGAATGTGGAGTTGGTGGCATGTGAAACCCGCATGTGGAGCATTCGTTTGTGTGGGATGCTCTACCAGGTTCATTTCAGTCCTAGCCATACAAAGGGCACTAAGCATAGAGTGTGAAAACTGAGTTTCCTTGAGAGCTGCTTGGAAGCCTGATGGTGTGTGAAGTTAGTGAGCCAAATGGAGTTGTTCTCCCACAAGAACCACTCGGCTGATCCTTCTTCAATATGCCCTTCACCAACATGCAGTGTTTCCTTCATTGAATTAGCTCTCACACCAATATTTGCGTCTAGAGCCTTTGCATTGAGGGCTATCTGAAAACGGCTGTGGCGCTGAAGTTGCCTGTGAATGTGGAGTTGGTGGCATGTGAAACCCGCAGGTGGAGCATTCGTTTATGTGGGATGCTCTACCAGGTTCATTCCTAGATAATGCACTCAAAGGGCACTAAGCATAGAGTGTGAAAACTGAGTTTCCTTGAGAGCTGCTTGGAAGCCTGATGGTGTGTGAAGTTAGTGAGCCAAATGGAGTTGTTCTCCCACAAGAACCACTCGGCTGATCCTTCTTCAATATGCCCTTCACCAACATGCAGTGTTTCCTTGATTGAATTAGCTCTCACACCAATATTTTCGTCTAGAGCCTTTGCATTGAGGTCTATCTGAAAACGGCTGTGGCGCTGAAGTTGCCTGTGAATGTGGAGTTGGTGGCATGTGAAAACCGCATGTGGAGCATTCGTTTGTGTGGGATGCTCTACCAGGTTCATTTCAGTCCTAGCCATACAAAGGGCACTAAGCATAGAGTGTGAAAACTGAGTTTCCTTGAGAGCTGCTTGGAAGCCTGATGGTGTGTGAAGTTAGTGAGCCAAATGGAGTTGTTCTCCCACAAGAACCACTCGGCTGATCCTTCTTCAATATGCCCTTCACCAACATGCAGTGTTTCCTTGATTGAATTAGCTCTCACACCAATATTTGCGTCTAGAGCCTTTGCATTGAGGGCTATCTGAAAACGGCTGTGGCGCTGAATTTGCCTGTGAATGTGGAGTTGGTGGCATGTGAAACCCGCATGTGGAGCATTCGTTTGTGTGGGATGCTCTCCAAGCTTCATTTCAGTCCTAGGCACTCAAAGGGCACTAAGCATAGAGTGTGAAAACTGAGTTTCCTTGAGAGCTGCTTGGAAGCCTGATGGTGTGTGAAGTTAGTGAGCCAAATGGAGTTGTTCTCCCACAAGAACCACTTGGCTGATCCTTCTTCAATATGCCCTTCACCAACATGCAGTGTTTCCTTGATTGAATTAGCTCTCACACCAATATTTGCGTCTAGAGCCTTTGCATTGAGGGCTATCTGAAAACGGCTGTGGCGCTGAAGTTGCCTGTGAATGTGGAGTTGGTGGCATGTGAAACCCGCATGTTGAGCATTCGTTTGTGTGGGATGCTCTACCAGGTTCATTTCAGTCCTAGCCATACAAAGGGCACTAAGCATAGAGTGTGAAAACTGAGTTTCCTTGAGAGCTGCTTGGAAGCCTGATGGTGTGAAGTTAGTGAGCCAAATGGAGTTGTTCTCCCACAAGAACCACTCGGCTGATCCTTCTTCAATATGCCCTTCACCAACATGCAGTGTTTCCTTGATTGAATTAGCTCTCACACCAATATTTGCGTCTAGAGCCTTTGCATTGAGGGCTATCTGAAAACGGCTGTGGCGCTGAAGTTGCCTGTGAATGTGGAGTTGGTGGCATGTGAAACCCGCATGTGGAGCATTCGTTTGTGTGGGATGCTCTACCAGGTTCATTTCAGTCCTAGCCATACAAAGGGCACTAAGCATAGAGTGTGAAAACTGAGTTTCCTTGAGAGCTGCTTGGAAGCCTGATGGTGTGTGAAGTTAGTGAGCCAAATGGAGTTGTTCTCCCACAAGAACCACTCGGCTGATCCTTCTTCAATATGCCCTTCACCAACATGCAGTGTTTCCTTGATTGAATTAGCTCTCACACCAATATTTGCGTCTAGAGCCTTTGCATTGAGGGCTATCTGAAAACAGCTGTGGCGCTGAAGTTGCCTGTGAATGTGGAGTTGGTGGCATGTGAAACCCGCATGTGGAGCATTCGTTTGTGTGGGATGCTCTACCAGGTTCATTCTAGATAATGCACTCAAAGGGCACTAAGCATAGAGTGTGAAAACTGAGTTTCCTTGAGAGCTGCTTGGAAGCCTGATGGTGTGTGAAGTTAGTGAGCCAAATGGAGTTGTTCTCCCACAAGAACCACTCGGCTGATCGTTCTTCAATATGCCCTTCACCAACATGCAGTGTTTCCTTGATTGAATTAGCTCTCACACCAATATTTGCGTCTAGAGCCTTTGCATTGAGGGCTATCTGAAAACGGCTGTGGCGCTGAAGTTGCCTGTGAATGTGGAGTTGGTGGCATGTGAAACCCGCATGTGGAGCATTCGTTTGTGTGGGATGCTCTACCAGGTTCATTCCTAGATAATGCACTCAAAGGGCACTAAGCATAGAGTGTGAAAACTGAGTTTCCTTGAGAGCTGCTTGGAAGCCTGATGGTGTGTGAAGTTAGTGAGCCAAATGGAGTTGTTCTCCCACAAGAACCACTCGGCTGATCCTTCTTCAATATGCCCTTCACCAACATGCAGTGTTTCCTTGATTGAATTAGCTCTCACACCAATATTTGCGTCTAGAGCCTTTGCATTGAGGGCTATCTGAAAACGGCTGTGGCGCTGAAGTTGCCTGTGAATGTGGAGTTGGTGGCATGTGAAACCCGCATGTGGAGCATTCGTTTGTGTGGGATGCTGACCAAGCTTCATTTCAGTCCTAGGCACGAAAAGAGCACTAAGCATAGAGTGTGAAAACTGAGTTTCCTTGAGAGCTGCTTGGAAGCCTGATGGTGTGAAGTTAGTGAGCCAAATGGAGTTGTTCTCCCACAAGAACCACTCGGCTGATTCTTCTTCAATATGCCCTTCACCAACATGCAGTGTTTCCTTGATTGAATTAGCTCTCACACCAATATTTGCGTCTAGAGCCTTTGCATTGAGGGCTATCTGAAAACGGCTGTGGCGCTGAAGTTGCCTGTGAATGTGGAGTTGGTGGCATGTGAAACCCGCATGTGGAGCATTCATTTGTGTGGGATTCTCTACCAGGTTCATTCCTAGATAATGCACTCAAAGGGCACTAAGCATAGAGTGTGAAAACTGAGTTTCCTTGAGAGCTGCTTGGAAGCCTGATGGTGTGTGAAGTTAGTGAGCCAAATGGAGTTGTTCTCCCACAAGAACCACTCGGCTGATCCTTCTTCAATATGCCCTTCACCAACATGCAGTGTTTCCTTGATTGAATTAGCTCTCACACCAATATTTGCGTCTAGAGCCTTTGCATTGAGGGCTATCTGAAAACGGCTGTGGCGCTGAAGTTGCCTGTGAATGTGGAGTTGGTGGCATGTGAAACCCGCATGTGGAGCATTCGTTTGTGTGGGATGCTCTACCAGGTTCATTCCTAGATAATGTACTCAAAGGGCACTAAGCATAGAGTGTGAAAACTGAGTTTCCTTGAGAGCTGCTTGGAAGCCTGATGGTGTGTGAAGTTAGTGAGCCAAATGGAGTTGTTCTCCCACAAGAACCACTCGGCTAATCCTTCTTCAATATGCCCTTCACCAACATGCAGTGTTTCCTTGATTGAATTAGCTCTCACACCAATATTTGCGTCTAGAGCCTTTGCATTGAGGGCTATCTGAAAACGGCTGTGGCGCTGAAGTTGCCTGTGAATGTGGAGTTGGTGGCACGTGAAACCCGCATGTGGAGCATTCGTTTGTGTGGGATGCTCTACCAGGTTCATTCCTAGATAATGCACTCAAAGGGCACTAAGCATAGAGTGTGAAAACTGAGTTTCCTTGAGAGCTGCTTGGAAGCCTGATGGTGTGTGAAGTTAGTGAGCCAAATGGAGTTGTTCTCCCACAAGAACCACTCGGCTGATCGTTCTTCAATATGCCCTTCACCAACATGCAGTGTTTCCTTGATTGAATTAGCTCTCACACCAATATTTGCGTCTAGAGCCTTTGCATTGAGGGCTATCTGAAAACGGCTGTGGCGCTGAAGTTGCCTGTGAATGTGGAGTTGGTGGCATGTGAAACCCGCATGTGGAGCATTCGTTTGTGTGGGATGCTCTACCAGGTTCATTTCAGTCCTAGCCATACAAAGGGCACTAAGCATAGAGTGTGAAAACTGAGTTTCCTTGAGAGCTGCTTGGAAGCCTGATGGTGTGTGAAGTTAGTGAGCCAAATGGAGTTGTTCTCCCACAAGAACCACTCGGCTGATCCTTCTTGAATATGCCCTTCACCAACATGCAGTGTTTCCTTGATTGAATTAGCTCTCACACCAATATTTGCGTCTAGAGCCTTTGCATTGAGGGCTATCTGAAAACGGCTGTGGCGCTGAAGTTGCCTGTGAATGTGGAGTTGGTGGCATGTGAAACCCGCATGTGGAGCATTCGTTTGTGTGGGATGCTCTACCAGGTTCATTTCAGTCCTAGCCATACAAAGGGCACTAAGCATAGAGTGTGAAAACTGAGTTTCCTTGAGAGCTGCTTGGAAGCCTGATGGTGTGTGAAGTTAGTGAGCCAAATGGAGTTGTTCTCCCACAAGAACCACTCGGCTGATCCTTCTTGAATATGCCCTTCACCAACATGCAGTGTTTCCTTGATTGAATTAGCTCTCACACCAATATTTGCGTCTAGAGCCTTTGCATTGAGGGCTATCTGAAAACGGCTGTGGCGCTGAAGTTGCCTGTGAATGTGGAGTTGGTGGCATGTGAAACCCGCATGTGGAGCATTCGTTTGTGTGGGATACTCTACCAGGTTCATTCCTAGATAATGCACTCAAAGGGCACTAAGCATAGAGTGTGAAAACTGAGTTTCCTTGAGAGCTGCTTGGAAGCCTGATGGTGTGTGAAGTTAGTGAGCCAAATGGAGTTGTTCTCCCACAAGAACCACTCGGCTGATCCTTCTTGAATATGCCCTTCACCAACATGCAGTGTTTCCTTGATTGAATTAGCTCTCACACCAATATTTGCGTCTAGAGCCTTTGCATTGAGGGCTATCTGAAAACGGCTGTGGCGCTGAAGTTGCCTGTGAATGTGGAGTTGGTGGCATGTGAAACCCGCATGTGGAGCATTCGTTTGTGTGGGATGCTCTACCAGGTTCATTTCAGTCCTAGCCATACAAAGGGCACTAAGCATAGAGTGTGAAAACTGAGTTTCCTTGAGAGCTGCTTGGAAGCCTGATGGTGTGTGAAGTTAGTGAGCCAAATGGAGTTGTTCTCCCACAAGAACCACTCGGCTGATCCTTCTTCAATATGCCCTTCACCAACATGCAGTGTTTCCTTGATTGAATTAGCTCTCACACCAATATTTGCGTCTAGAGCCTTTGCATTGAGGGCTATCTGAAAACGGCTGTGGCGCTGAAGTTGCCTGTGAATGTGGAGTTGGTGGCATGTGAAACCCGCATGTGGAGCATTCGTTTGTGTGGGATGCTCTACCAGGTTCATTTCAGTCCTAGCCATACAAAGGGCACTAAGCATAGAGTGTGAAAACTGAGTTTCCTTGAGAGCTGCTTGGAAGCCTGATGGTGTGTGAAGTTAGTGAGCCAAATGGAGTTGTTCTCCCACAAGAACCACTCGGCTGATCCTTCTTGAATATGCCCTTCACCAACATGCAGTGTTTCCTTGATTGAATTAGCTCTCACACCAATATTTGCGTCTAGAGCCTTTGCATTGAGGGCTATCTGAAAACGGCTGTGGCGCTGAAGTTGCCTGTGAATGTGGAGTTGGTGGCATGTGAAACCCGCATGTGGAGCATTCGTTTGTGTGGGATGCTCTACCAGGTTCATTCCTAGATAATGCACTCAAAGGGCACAAAGCATAGAGTGTGAAAACTGAGTTTCCTTGAGAGCTGCTTGGAAGCCTGATGGTGTGTGAAGTTAGTGAGCCAAATGGAGTTGTTCTCCCACAAGAACCACTCGGCTGATCCTTCTTCAATATGCCCTTCACCAACATGCAGTGTTTCCTTGATTGAATTAGCTCTCACACCAATATTTGCGTCTAGAGCCTTTGCATTGAGGGCTATCTGAAAACGGCTGTGGCGCTGAAGTTGCCTGTGAATGTGGAGTTGGTGGCATGTGAAACCCGCATGTGGAGCATTCGTTTGTGTGGGATGCTCTACCAGGTTCATTTCAGTCCTAGCCATACAAAGGGCACTAAGCATAGAGTGTGAAAACTGAGTTTCCTTGAGAGCTGCTTGGAAGCCTGATGGTGTGTGAAGTTAGTGAGCCAAATGGAGTTGTTCTCCCACAAGAACCACTCGGCTGATCCTTCTTGAATATGCCCTTCACCAACATGCAGTGTTTCCTTGATTGAATTAGCTCTCACACCAATATTTGCGTCTAGAGCCTTTGCATTGAGGGCTATCTGAAAACGGCTGTGGCGCTGAAGTTGCCTGTGAATGTGGAGTTGGTGGCATGTGAAACCCGCATGTGGAGCATTCGTTTGTGTGGGATGCTCTACCAGGTTCATTCCTAGATAATGCACTCAAAGGGCACTAAGCATAGAGTGTGAAAACTGAGTTTCCTTGAGAGCTGCTTGGAAGCCTGATGGTGTGTGAAGTTAGTGAGCCAAATGGAGTTGTTCTCCCACAAGAACCACTCGGCTGATCCCTCTTCAATATGCCCTTCACCAACATGCAGTGTTTCCTTGATTGAATTAGCTCTCACACCAATATTTGCGTCTAGAGCCTTTGCATTGAGGGCTATCTGAAAACGGCTGTGGCGCTGAAGTTGCCTGTGAATGTGGAGTTGGTGGCATGTGAAACCCGCATGTGGAGCATTCGTTTGTGTGGGATGCTCTACCAGGTTCATTTCAGTCCTAGCCATACAAAGGGCACTAAGCATAGAGTGTGAAAACTGAGTTTCCTTGAGAGCTGCTTGGAAGCCTGATGGTGTGTGAAGTTAGTGAGCCAAATGGAGTTGTTCTCCCACAAGAACCACTCGGCTGATCCTTCTTCAATATGCCCTTCACCAACATGCAGTGTTTCCTTGATTGAATTAGCTCTCACACCAATATTTGCGTCTAGAGCCTTTGCATTGAGGGCTATCTGAAAACGGCTGTGGCGCTGAAGTTGCCTGTGAATGTGGAGTTGGTGGCATGTGAAACCCGCATGTGGAGCATTCGTTTGTGTGGGATGCTCTACCAGGTTCATTCCTAGATAATGCACTCAAAGGGCACTAAGCATAGAGTGTGAAAACTGAGTTTCCTTGAGAGCTGCTTGGAAGCCTGATGGTGTGTGAAGTTAGTGAGCCAAATGGAGTTGTTCTCCCACAAGAACCACTCGGCTGATCGTTCTTCAATATGCCCTTCACCAACATGCAGTGTTTCCTTGATTGAATTAGCTCTCACACCAATATTTGCGTCTAGAGCCTTTGCATTGAGGGCTATCTGAAAACGGCTGTGGCGCTGAAGTTGCCTGTGAATGTGGAGTTGGTGGCATGTGAAACCCGCATGTGGAGCATTCGTTTGTGTGGGATGCTCTACCAGGTTCATTCCTAGATAATGCACTCAAAGGGCACTAAGCATAGAGTGTGAAAACTGAGTTTCCTTGAGAGCTGCTTGGAAGCCTGATGGTGTGTGAAGTTAGTGAGCCAAATGGAGTTGTTCTCCCACAAGAACCACTCGGCTGATCCTTCTTCAATATGCCCTTCACCAACATGCAGTGTTTCCTTGATTGAATTAGCTCTCACACCAATATTTGCGTCTAGAGCCTTTGCATTGAGGGCTATCTGAAAATGGCTGTGGCGCTGAAGTTGCCTGTGAATGTGGAGTTGGTGGCATGTGAAACCCGCATGTGGAGCATTCGTTTGTGTGGGATGCTCTACCAGGTTCATTCCTAGATAATGCACTCAAAGGGCACTAAGCATAGAGTGTGAAAACTGAGTTTCCTTGAGAGCTGCTTGGAAGCCTGATGGTGTGTGAAGTTAGTGAGCCAAATGGAGTTGTTCTCCCACAAGAACCACTCGGCTGATCCTTCTTCAATATGCTCTTCACCAACATGCAGTGTTTCCTTGATTGAATTAGCTCTCACACCAATATTTGCGTCTAGAGCCTTTGCATTGAGGGCTATCTGAAAACGGCTGTGGCGCTGAAGTTGCCTGTGAATGTGGAGTTGGTGGCATGTGAAACCCGCATGTGGAGCATTCGTTTGTGTGGGATGCTCTACCAGGTTCATTTCAGTCCTAGCCATACAAAGGGCACTAAGCATAGAGTGTGAAAACTGAGTTTCCTTGAGAGCTGCTTGGAAGCCTGATGGTGTGTGAAGTTAGTGAGCCAAATGGAGTTGTTCTCCCACAAGAACCACTCGGCTGATCCTTCTTCAATATGCCCTTCACCAACATGCAGTGTTTCCTTGATTGAATTAGCTCTCACACCAATATTCGCGTCTAGAGCCTTTGCATTGAGGGCTATCTGAAAACGGCTGTGGCGCTGAAGTTGCCTGTGAATGTGGAGTTGGTGGCATGTGAAACCCGCATGTGGAGCATTCGTTTGTGTGGGATGCTCTACCAGGTTCATTTCAGTCCTAGCCATACAAAGGGCACTAAGCATAGAGTGTGAAAACTGAGTTTCCTTGAGAGCTGCTGGGAAGCCTGATGGTGTGTGAAGTTAGTGAGCCAAATGGAGTTGTTCTCCCACAAGAACCACTCGGCTGATCCTTCTTCAATATGCCCTTCACCAACATGCAGTGTTTCCTTGATTGAATTAGCTCTCACACCAATATTTGCGTCTAGAGCCTTTGCATTGAGGGCTATCTGAAAACGGCTGTGGCGCTGAAGTTGCCTGTGAATGTGGAGTTGGTGGCATGTGAAACCCGCATGTGGAGCATTCGTTTGTGTGGGATGCTCTACCAGGTTCATTCCTAGATAATGCACTCAAAGGGCACTAAGCATAGAGTGTGAAAACTGAGTTTCCTTGAGAGCTGCTTGGAAGCCTGATGGTGTGTGAAGTTAGTGAGCCAAATGGAGTTGTTCTCCCACAAGAACCACTCGGCTGATCCTTCTTCAATATGCCCTTCACCAACATGCAGTGTTTCCTGATTGAATTAGCTCTCACAACAATATTTGCGTCTAGAGCCTTTGCATTGAGGGCTATCTGAAAACGGCTGTGGCGCTGAAGTTGCCTGTGAATGTGGAGTTGGTGGCATGTGAAACCCGCATGTGGAGCATTCGTTTGTGTGGGATGCTCTACCAGGTTCATTCCTAGATAATGCACTCAAAGGGCACTAAGCATAGAGTGTGAAAACTGAGTTTCCTTGAGAGCTGCTTGGAAGCCTGATGGTGTGTGAAGTTAGTGAGCCAAATGGAGTTGTTCTCCCACAAGAACCACTCGGCTGATCCTTCTTCAATATGCCCTTCACCAACATGCAGTGTTTCCTTGATTGAATTAGCTCTCACACCAATATTTGCGTCTAGAGCCTTTGCATTGAGGGCTATCTGAAAACGGCTGTGGCGCTGAAGTTGCCTGTGAATGTGGAGTTGGTGGCATGTGAAACCCGCATGTGGAGCATTCGTTTGTGTGGGATGCTCTACCAGGTTCATTTCAGTCCTAGCCATACAAAGGGCACTAAGCATAGAGTGTGAAAACTGAGTTTCCTTGAGAGCTGCTTGGAAGCCTGATGGTGTGTGAAGTTAGTGAGCCAAATGGAGTTGTTCTCCCACAAGAACCACTCGGCTGATCGTTCTTCAATATGCCCTTCACCAACATGCAGTGTTTCCTTGATTGAATTAGCTCTCACACCAATATTTGCGTCTAGAGCCTTTGCATTGAGGGCTATCTGAAAACGGCTGTGGCGCTGAAGTTGCCTGTGAATGTGGAGTTGGTGGCATGTGAAACCCGCATGTGGAGCATTCGTTTGTGTGGGATGCTCTACCAGGTTCATTTCAGTCCTAGCCATACAAAGGGCTCTAAGCATAGAGTGTGAAAACTGAGTTTCCTTGAGAGCTGCTTGGAAGCCTGATGGTGTGTGAAGTTAGTGAGCCAAATGGAGTTGTTCTCCCACAAGAACCACTCGGCTGATCCTTCTTCAATATGCCCTTCACCAACATGCAGTGTTTCCTTGATTGAATTAGCTCTCACACCAATATTTGCGTCTAGAGCCTTTGCATTGAGGGCTATCTGAAAACGGCTGTGGCGCTGAAGTTGCCTGTGAATGTGGAGTTGGTGGCATGTGAAACCCGCATGTGGAGCATTCGTTTGTGTGGGATGCTCTACCAGGTTCATTCCTAGATAATGCACTCAAAGGGCACTAAGCATAGAGTGTGAAAACTGAGTTTCCTTGAGAGCTGCTTGGAAGCCTGATGGTGTGTGAAGTTAGTGAGCCAAATGGAGTTGTTCTCCCACAAGAACCACTCGGCTGATCCTTCTTCAATATGCCCTTCACCAACATGCAGTGTTTCCTTGATTGAATTAGCTCTCACACCAATATTTGCGTCTAGAGCCTTTGCATTGAGGGCTATCTGAAAACGGCTGTGGCGCTGAAGTTGCCTGTGAATGTGGAGTTGGTGGCATGTGAAACCCGCATGTGGAGCATTCGTTTGTGTGGGATGCTCTACCAGGTTCATTTCAGTCCTAGCCATACAAAGGGCACTAAGCATAGAGTGTGAAAACTGAGTTTCCTTGAGAGCTGCTTGGAAGCCTGATGGTGTGTGAAGTTAGTGAGCCAAATGGAGTTGTTCTCCCACAAGAACCACTCGGCTGATCCTTCTTCAATATGCCCTTCACCAACATGCAGTGTTTCCTTGATTGAATTAGCTCTCACACCAATATTTGTGTCTAGAGCCTTTGCATTGAGGGCTATCTGAAAACGGCTGTGGCGCTGAAGTTGCCTGTGAATGTGGAGTTGGTGGCATGTGAAACCCGCATGTGGAGCATTCGTTTGTGTGGGATGCTCTACCAGGTTCATTCCTAGATAATGCACTCAAAGGGCACTAAGCATAGAGTGTGAAAACTGAGTTTCCTTGAGAGCTGCTTGGAAGCCTGATGGTGTGTGAAGTTAGTGAGCCAAATGGAGTTGTTCTCCCACAAGAACCACTCGGCTGATCCTTCTTCAATATGCCCTTCACCAACATGCAGTGTTTCCTTGATTGAATTAGCTCTCACACCAATATTTGCGTCTAGAGCCTTTGCATTGAGGGCTATCTGAAAACGGCTGTGGCGCTGAAGTTGCCTGTGAATGTGGAGTTGGTGGCATGTGAAACCCGCATGTGGAGCATTCGTTTGTGTGGGATGCTCTACCAGGTTCATTTCAGTCCTAGCCATACAAAGGGCACTAACATAGAGTGTGAAAACTGAGTTTCCTTGAGAGCTGCTTGGAAGCCTGATGGTGTGTGAAGTTAGTGAGCCAAATGGAGTTGTTCTCCCACAAGAACCACTCGGCTGATCGTTCTTCAATATGCCCTTCACCAACATGCAGTGTTTCCTTGATTGAATTAGCTCTCACACCAATATTTGCGTCTAGAGCCTTTGCATTGAGGGCTATCTGAAAACGGCTGTGGCGCTGAAGTTGCCTGTGAATGTGGAGTTGGTGGCATGTGAAACCCGCATGTGGAGCATTCGTTTATGTGGGATGCTCTACCAGGTTCATTTCAGTCCTAGCCATACAAAGGGCACTAAGCATAGAGTGTGAAAACTGAGTTTCCTTGAGAGCTGCTTGGAAGCCTGATGGTGTGTGAAGTTAGTGAGCCAAATGGAGTTGTTCTCCCACAAGAACCACTCGGCTGATCCTTCTTCAATATGCCCTTCACCAACATGCAGTGTTTCCTTGATTGAATTAGCTCTCACACCAATATTTGCGTCTAGAGCCTTTGCATTGAGGGCTATCTGAAAACGGCTGTGGCGCTGAAGTTGCCTGTGAATGTGGAGTTGGTGGCATGTGAAACCCGCATGTGGAGCATTCGTTTGTGTGGGATGCTCTACCAGGTTCATTTCAGTCCTAGCCATACAAAGGGCACTAAGCATAGAGTGTGAAAACTGAGTTTCCTTGAGAGCTGCTTGGAAGCCTGATGGTGTGTGAAGTTAGTGAGCCAAATGGAGTTGTTCTCCCACAAGAACCACTCGGCTGATCCTTCTTCAATATGCCCTTCACCAACATGCAGTGTTTCCTTGATTGAATTAGCTCTCACACCAATATTTGCGTCTAGAGCCTTTGCATTGAGGGCTATCTGAAAACGGCTGTGGCGCTGAAGTTGCCTGTGAATGTGGAGTTGGTGGCATGTGAAACCCGCATGTGGAGCATTCATTTATGTGGGATGCTCTACCAGGTTCATTCCTAGATAATGCACTCAAAGAGTACTAAGCATAGAGTGTGAAAACTGAGTTTCCTTGAGAGCTGCTTGGAAGCCTGATGGTGTGTGAAGTTAGTGAGCCAAATGGAGTTGTTCTCCCACAAAAACCACTCGGCTGATCCTTCTTCAATATGCCCTTCACCAACATGCAGTGTTTCCTTGATTGAATTAGCTCTCACACCAATATTTGCGTCTAGAGCCTTTGCATTGAGGGCTATCTGAAAACGGCTGTGGCGCTGAAGTTGCCTGTGAATGTGGAGTTGGTGGCATGTGAAACCCGCATGTGGAGCATTCGTTTGTGTGGGATGCTCTACCAGGTTCATTTCAGTCCTAGCCATACAAAGGGCACTAAGCATAGAGTGTGAAAACTGAGTTTCCTTGAGAGCTGCTTGGAAGCCTGATGGTGTGTGAAGTTAGTGAGCCAAATGGAGTTGTTCTCCCACAAGAACCACTCGGCTGATCCTTCTTCAATATGCCCTTCACCAACATGCAGTGTTTCCTTGATTGAATTAGCTCTCACACCAATATTTGCGTCTAGAGCCTTTGCATTGAGGGCTATCTGAAAACGGCTGTGGCGCTGAAGTTGCCTGTGAATGTGGAGTTGGTGGCATGTGAAACCCGCATGTGGAGCATTCGTTTGTGTGGGATGCTCTACCAGGTTCATTCTAGATAATGCACTCAAAGGGCACTAAGCATAGAGTGTGAAAACTGAGTTTCCTTGAGAGCTGCTTGGAAGCCTGATGGTGTGTGAAGTTAGTGAGCCAAATGGAGTTGTTCTCCCACAAGAACCACTCGGCTGATCCTTCTTCAATATGCCCTTCACCAACATGCAGTGTTTCCTTGATTTAATTAGCTCTCACACCAATATTTGCGTCTAGAGCCTTTGCATTGAGGGCTATCTGAAAACGGCTGTGGCGCTGAAGTTGCCTGTGAATGTGGAGTTGGTGGCATGTGAAACCCGCATGTGGAGCATTCGTTTGTGTGGGATGCTCTACCAGGTTCATTTCAGTCCTAGCCATACAAAGGGCACTAAGCATAGAGTGTGAAAACTGAGTTTCCTTGAGAGCTGCTTGGAAGCCTGATGGTGTGTGAAGTTAGTGAGCCAAATGGAGTTGTTCTCCCACAAGAACCACTCGGCTGATCCTTCTTCAATATGCCCTTCACCAACATGCAGTGTTTCCTTGATTGAATTAGCTCTCACACCAATATTTGCGTCTAGAGCCTTTGCATTGAGGGCTATCTGAAAACGGCTGTGGCGCTGAAGTTGCCTGTGAATGTGGAGTTGGTGGCATGTGAAACCCGCATGTGGAGCATTCGTTTGTGTGGGATGCTCTACCAGGTTCATTTCAGTCCTAGCCATACAAAGGGCACTAAGCATAGAGTGTGAAAACTGAGTTTCCTTGAGAGCTGCTTGGAAGCCTGATGGTGTGTGAAGTTAGTGAGCCAAATGGAGTTGTTCTCCCACAAGAACCACTCGGCTGATCCTTCTTCAATATGCCCTTCACCAACATGCAGTGTTTCCTTGATTGAATTAGCTCTCACACCAATATTTGCGTCTAGAGCCTTTGCATTGAGGGCTATCTGAAAACGGCTGTGGCGCTGAAGTTGCCTGTGAATGTGGAGTTGGTGGCATGTGAAACCCGCATGTGGAGCATTCGTTTGTGTGGGATGCTCTACCAGGTTCATTTCAGTCCTAGCCATACAAAGGGCACTAAGCATAGAGTGTGAAAACTGAGTTTCCTTGAGAGCTGCTTGGAAGCCTGATGGTGTGTGAAGTTAGTGAGCCAAATGGAGTTGTTCTCCCACAAGAACCACTCGGCTGATCCTTCTTCAATATGCCCTTCACCAACATGCAGTGTTTCCTTGATTGAATTAGCTCTCACACCAATATTTGCGTCTAAAGAGCCTTTGCATTGAGGGCTATCTGAAAACGGCTGTGGCGCTGAAGTTGCCTGTGAATGTGGAGTTGGTGGCATGTGAAACCCGCATGTGGAGCATTCGTTTGTGTGGGATGCTCTACCAGGTTCATTTCAGTCCTAGCCATACAAAGGGCACTAAGCATAGAGTGTGAAAACTGAGTTTCCTTGAGAGCTGCTGGAAGCCTGATGGTGTGTGAAGTTAGTGAGCCAAATGGAGTTGTTCTCCCACAAGAACCACTCGGCTGATCCTTCTTCAATATGCCCTTCACCAACATGCAGTGTTTCCTTGATTGAATTAGCTCTCACACCAATATTTGCGTCTAGAGCCTTTGCATTGAGGGCTATCTGAAAACGGCTGTGGCGCTGAAGTTGCCTGTGAATGTGGAGTTGGTGGCATGTGAAACCCGCATGTGGAGCATTCGTTTGTGTGGGATGCTCTACCAGGTTCATTTCAGTCCTAGCCATACAAAGGGCACTAAGCATAGAGTGTGAAAACTGAGTTTCCTTGAGAGCTGCTTGGAAGCCTGATGGTGTGTGAAGTTAGTGAGCCAAATGGAGTTGTTCTCCCACAAGAACCACTCGGCTGATCCTTCTTCAATATGCCCTTCACCAACATGCAGTGTTTCCTTGATTGAATTAGCTCTCACACCAATATTTGCGTCTAGAGCCTTTGCATTGAGGGCTATCTGAAAACGGCTGTGGCGCTGAAGTTGCCTGTGAATGTGGAGTTGGTGGCATGTGAAACCCGCATGTGGAGCATTCGTTTGTGTGGGATGCTCTACCAGGTTCATTTCAGTCCTAGCCATACAAAGGGCACTAAGCATAGAGTGTGAAAACTGAGTTTCCTTGAGAGCTGCTTGGAAGCCTGATGGTGTGTGAAGTTAGTGAGCCAAATGGAGTTGTTCTCCCACAAGAACCACTCGGCTGATCCTTCTTCAATATGCCCTTCACCAACATGCAGTGTTTCCTTGATTGAATTAGCTCTCACACCAATATTTGCGTCTAGAGCCTTTGCATTGAGGGCTATCTGAAAACGGCTGTGGCGCTGAAGTTGCCTGTGAATGTGGAGTTGGTGGCATGTGAAACCCGCATGTGGAGCATTCGTTTGTGTGGGATGCTCTACCAGGTTCATTCCTAGCTAATGCACTCAAAGGGCACTAAGCATAGAGTGTGAAAACTGAGTTTCCTTGAGAGCTGCTTGGAAGCCTGATGGTGTGTGAAGTTAGTGAGCCAAATGGAGTTGTTCTCCCACAAGAACCACTCGGCTGATCCTTCTTCAATATGCCCTTCACCAACATGCAGTGTTTCCTTGATTTAATTAGCTCTCACACCAATATTTGCGTCTAGAGCCTTTGCATTGAGGGCTATCTGAAAACGGCTGTGGCGCTGAAGTTGCCTGTGAATGTGGAGTTGGTGGCATGTGAAACCCGCATGTGGAGCATTCGTTTGTGTGGGATGCTCTACCAGGTTCATTTCAGTCCTAGCCATACAAAGGGCACTAAGCATAGAGTGTGAAAACTGAGTTTCCTTGAGAGCTGCTTGGAAGCCTGATGGTGTGTGAAGTTAGTGAGCCAAATGGAGTTGTTCTCCCACAAGAACCACTCGGCTGATCCTTCTTCAATATGCCCTTCACCAACATGCAGTGTTTCCTTGATTGAATTAGCTCTCACACCAATATTTGCGTCTAGAGCCTTTGCATTGAGGGCTATCTGAAAACGGCTGTGGCGCTGAAGTTGCCTGTGAATGTGGAGTTGGTGGCATGTGAAACCCGCATGTGGAGCATTCGTTTGTGTGGGATGCTCTACCAGGTTCATTTCAGTCCTAGCCATACAAAGGGCACTAAGCATAGAGTGTGAAAACTGAGTTTCCTTGAGAGCTGCTTGGAAGCCTGATGGTGTGTGAAGTTAGTGAGCCAAATGGAGTTGTTCTCCCACAAGAACCACTCGGCTGATCCTTCTTCAATATGCCCTTCACCAACATGCAGTGTTTCCTTGATTGAATTAGCTCTCACACCAATATTTGCGTCTAGAGCCTTTGCATTGAGGGCTATCTGAAAACGGCTGTGGCGCTGAAGTTGCCTGTGAATGTGGAGTTGGTGGCATGTGAAACCCGCATGTGGAGCATTCGTTTGTGTGGGATGCTCTACCAGGTTCATTTCAGTCCTAGCCATACAAAGGGCACTAAGCATAGAGTGTGAAAACTGAGTTTCCTTGAGAGCTGCTTGGAAGCCTGATGGTGTGTGAAGTTAGTGAGCCAAATGGAGTTGTTCTCCCACAAGAACCACTCGGCTGATCCTTCTTCAATATGCCCTTCACCAACATGCAGTGTTTCCTTGATTGAATTAGCTCTCACACCAATATTTGCGTCTAGAGCCTTTGCATTGAGGGCTATCTGAAAACGGCTGTGGCGCTGAAGTTGCCTGTGAATGTGGAGTTGGTGGCATGTGAAACCCGCATGTGGAGCATTCGTTTGTGTGGGATGCTCTACCAGGTTCATTTCAGTCCTAGCCATACAAAGGGCACTAAGCATAGAGTGTGAAAACTGAGTTTCCTTGAGAGCTGCTTGGAAGCCTGATGGTGTGTGAAGTTAGTGAGCCAAATGGAGTTGTTCTCCCACAAGAACCACTCGGCTGATCCTTCTTCAATATGCCCTTCACCAACATGCAGTGTTTCCTTGATTGAATTAGCTCTCACACCAATATTTGCGTCTAGAGCCTTTGCATTGAGGGCTATCTGAAAACGGCTGTGGCGCTGAAGTTGCCTGTGAATGTGGAGTTGGTGGCATGTGAAACCCGCATGTGGAGCATTCGTTTGTGTGGGATGCTCTACCAGGTTCATTTCAGTCCTAGCCATACAAAGGGCACTAAGCATAGAGTGTGAAAACTGAGTTTCCTTGAGAGCTGCTTGGAAGCCTGATGGTGTGTGAAGTTAGTGAGCCAAATGGAGTTGTTCTCCCACAAGAACCACTCGGCTGATCCTTCTTCAATATGCCCTTCACCAACATGCAGTGTTTCCTTGATTGAATTAGCTCTCACACCAATATTTGCGTCTAGAGCCTTTGCATTGAGGGCTATCTGAAAACGGCTGTGGCGCTGAAGTTGCCTGTGAATGTGGAGTTGGTGGCATGTGAAACCCGCATGTGGAGCATTCGTTTGTGTGGGATGCTCTACCAGGTTCATTTCAGTCCTAGCCATACAAAGGGCACTAAGCATAGAGTGTGAAAACTGAGTTTCCTTGAGAGCTGCTTGGAAGCCTGATGGTGTGTGAAGTTAGTGAGCCAAATGGAGTTGTTCTCCCACAAGAACCACTCGGCTGATCCTTCTTCAATATGCCCTTCACCAACATGCAGTGTTTCCTTGATTGAATTAGCTCTCACACCAATATTTGCGTCTAGAGCCTTTGCATTGAGGGCTATCTGAAAACGGCTGTGGCGCTGAAGTTGCCTGTGAATGTGGAGTTGGTGGCATGTGAAACCCGCATGTGGAGCATTCGTTTGTGTGGGATGCTCTACCAGGTTCATTCCTAGCTAGCACTCAAAGGGCACTAAGCATAGAGTGTGAAAACTGAGTTTCCTTGAGAGCTGCTTGGAAGCCTGATGGTGTGTGAAGTTAGTGAGCCAAATGGAGTTGTTCTCCCACAAGAACCACTCGGCTGATCCTTCTTCAATATGCCCTTCACCAACATGCAGTGTTTCCTTGATTGAATTAGCTCTCACACCAATATTTGCGTCTAGAGCCTTTGCATTGAGGGCTATCTGAAAACGGCTGTGGCGCTGAAGTTGCCTGTGAATGTGGAGTTGGTGGCATGTGAAACCCGCATGTGGAGCATTCGTTTGTGTGGGATGCTCTACCAGGTTCATTTCAGTCCTAGCCATACAAAGGGCACTAAGCATAGAGTGTGAAAACTGAGTTTCCTTGAGAGCTGCTTGGAAGCCTGATGGTGTGTGAAGTTAGTGAGCCAAATGGAGTTGTTCTCCCACAAGAACCACTCGGCTGATCCTTCTTCAATATGCCCTTCACCAACATGCAGTGTTTCCTTGATTGAATTAGCTCTCACACCAATATTTGCGTCTAGAGCCTTTGCATTGAGGGCTATCTGAAAACGGCTGTGGCGCTGAAGTTGCCTGTGAATGTGGAGTTGGTGGCATGTGAAACCCGCATGTGGAGCATTCGTTTGTGTGGGATGCTCTACCAGGTTCATTTCAGTCCTAGCCATACAAAGGGCACTAAGCATAGAGTGTGAAAACTGAGTTTCCTTGAGAGCTGCTTGGAAGCCTGATGGTGTGTGAAGTTAGTGAGCCAAATGGAGTTGTTCTCCCACAAGAACCACTCGGCTGATCCTTCTTCAATATGCCCTTCACCAACATGCAGTGTTTCCTTGATTGAATTAGCTCTCACACCAATATTTGCGTCTAGAGCCTTTGCATTGAGGGCTATCTGAAAACGGCTGTGGCGCTGAAGTTGCCTGTGAATGTGGAGTTGGTGGCATGTGAAACCCGCATGTGGAGCATTCGTTTGTGTGGGATGCTCTACCAGGTTCATTTCAGTCCTAGCCATACAAAGGGCACTAAGCATAGAGTGTGAAAACTGAGTTTCCTTGAGAGCTGCTTGGAAGCCTGATGGTGTGTGAAGTTAGTGAGCCAAATGGAGTTGTTCTCCCACAAGAACCACTCGGCTGATCCTTCTTCAATATGCCCTTCACCAACATGCAGTGTTTCCTTGATTGAATTAGCTCTCACACCAATATTTGCGTCTAGAGCCTTTGCATTGAGGGCTATCTGAAAACGGCTGTGGCGCTGAAGTTGCCTGTGAATGTGGAGTTGGTGGCATGTGAAACCCGCATGTGGAGCATTCGTTTGTGTGGGATGCTCTACCAGGTTCATTTCAGTCCTAGCCATACAAAGGGCACTAAGCATAGAGTGTGAAAACTGAGTTTCCTTGAGAGCTGCTGGGAAGCCTGATGGTGTGTGAAGTTAGTGAGCCAAATGGAGTTGTTCTCCCACAAGAACCACTCGGCTGATCCTTCTTCAATATGCCCTTCACCAACATGCAGTGTTTCCTTGATTGAATTAGCTCTCACACCAATATTTGCGTCTAGAGCCTTTGCATTGAGGGCTATCTGAAAACGGCTGTGGTGCGCTGAAGTTGCCTGTGAATGTGGAGTTGGTGGCATGTGAAACCCGCATGTGGAGCATTCGTTTGTGTGGGATGCTCTACCAGGTTCATTTCAGTCCTAGCCATACAAAGGGCACTAAGCATAGAGTGTGAAAACTGAGTTTCCTTGAGAGCTGCTTGGAAGCCTGATGGTGTGTGAAGTTAGTGAGCCAAATGGAGTTGTTCTCCCACAAGAACCACTCGGCTGATCCTTCTTCAATATGCCCTTCACCAACATGCAGTGTTTCCTTGATTGAATTAGCTCTCACACCAATATTTGCGTCTAGAGCCTTTGCATTGAGGGCTATCTGAAAACGGCTGTGGCGCTGAAGTTGCCTGTGAATGTGGAGTTGGTGGCATGTGAAACCCGCATGTGGAGCATTCGTTTGTGTGGGATGCTCTACCAGGTTAATA